>NW_023494809.1:22874651-22939651 GCF_904425465.1 Colossoma macropomum
GAGCCCGGGCCCTCTGCACCAGCATGCCGCCACGCCTGGAACGCCTGGGACACCAGGACCTGCAGAGGGTTCTCCAGGCAGCGGCATTGAGTGCCCCAAATGTGACACAGTCCTGGGTTCCTCACGCTCCCTTGGCGGCCACATGACCATGATGCACTCGCGCAATTCCTGCAAGACACTCAAGTGCCCCAAGTGCAACTGGCACTACAAGTACCAGCAGACCCTGGATGCCCACATGAAGGAGAAGCACCCTGAGTCAGGTGGCTCGTGCGTCTATTGCCGCACGGGGCAGGCCCACCCACGTCTAGCCCGGGGTGAGAGCTACACATGTGGCTACAAGCCTTTCCGTTGCGAGGTGTGCAACTACTCCACCACCACCAAAGGCAACCTCAGCATCCACATGCAGTCAGACAAGCACCTCAACAATGTGCAGAACCTTCAGAACGGCGGCCCAGAGCCTGTCTATAACCACTCAGCGCCTGTCTCTGCGGCCAGTGTGGGTAACTGTGGCGTGCCCTCGCCCTCCAAGCCCAAGCAGAAACCAACTTGGCGCTGTGAGGTGTGTGACTACGAGACCAACGTAGCGCGCAACCTGCGCATCCACATGACCAGTGAGAAGCACATGCACAACATGATGCTCCTGCAACAGAACATGAAGCAGATCCAGCACAACCTCCATCTGGGCTTGGCGCCAGCCGAGGCTGAGCTCTACCAGTACTATCTGGCCCAGAACATTGGCCTAACCGGCATGAAGCCGGAGAACCATTCGGACCCGCAATTGATGATCAACCCATTCCAGATGGACCCCAGTGCTGCAGCTGCTGCTCTGGCTCCTGGGTTTGGTGTGTAGATTTTTGTCTTCATGTTTGTTTTTCTTTGTCTATCTCTTTCTCTCCTCTCTCACTGTCCTTCCCCTCTCTTTCCCTCTCTCACTGCCTGCCTTCGTCACTCCTCCAATTATTGTATCCTTCTTCCGACCTGGTCCTTGATTAAAAAAATGATTATGAGCTGCCACATGGGAATTATTCTTAATCTCTCATTCTTAATTTTCTTAAGTCATCTTAATCCTTCTCCACCCCACCATCCCCCCTGGAATCTTTGACAGTGACCCGGCAGAAGCTTTCTTTGTTTTTTATGCCCACTTTGTCCGCAGGTCATGACAGAGCTTATGCGGTCTCTGCATTCTCAGTACTGAAAACAAATGTCCTTCTGCATGTCTGTACCTTAACATTTAGTAGGAGTTGACACATGTATATTAGCCTGTCAAGAACTATTGTCAGAATGCATCCACTGATATTTTGGGTCGAGGAGATTGCTAACATTTGTACCACGTCTCAAAGCGATGTAATTATTGACTTTGCAGTTTGTAATATTTTTGTCCAGCATGTGGAGAACTGATCTAGCCCACTTGTAAAAACGTGAGGAGATCAAAGGAATAAATTACAATTACGCGAATGTAAGACGATCTGCTTTTTGTTCAGGGCTCACACTGTGGCAGGGGCTCTTTTGTATTGATCAACTTTCATGTCTTTAGAAGAGGGAAAAAAACAGTACAAACTCAGGAACGACATGCCCGGTAGGAGTAATTAAAGCTATCTGATGAGGGAGTTTAGAAGTTGAAAGGGATGATTGTAATTGATCCTGATTCAATCCTATTACAGCTTTTTATAGTTAAGGCTTTATAGAAGCCATACTCCTTACTGAGGCTTTATTTTATCAAATCCTTTTGTGTGGGTGCCCTACACTGGTTTCTCTCAGCTGTGTTTTAATTTCATTTAATAAAAAAAAAACCTTTTTCTCCTCCCTACCTCTGTCTACCTCTGTCTCTGCCACCCCCCACCTTCTCTCTTTCTCTCTCTCTGTATCTGTCTCTCTCTCCCTGCAGTAAATAATGAGCTACAGGCGGAGCTGCGTCTCGCGAGTGGTCAGCTAATGGGTGATGACCTGTCCGTCCTCTCTGCTGGGGAGCTGTCGCCTTGCATCAGCGACCCGCTGCTGAAGCTCTTCCAGTGTGCGGTGTGCAACAAATTCACCTCGGACAGCCTGGAGGCCCTGAGCGCCCACGTGGCAGCCGAGCGCCTGCTCCCGGAGGACGAGTGGAGGGCCGTGATGGGCGACGTCTACCAGTGCAAGCTGTGCAACTACAACACCCAGCTCAAGGCCAACTTCCAGCTTCACTGCAAGACCGACAAGCACATGCAGAAGTACCAGCTGGTGGCCCACATCAAGGAGGGCGGCAAGGCCAACCAGTGGCGCCTCAAGTGTATTGCCATCGGCAACCCCGTGCACCTGAAGTGCAATGCCTGTGACTACTACAGCAACAGCGTGGAGAAGCTGCGGCTGCATACCACCAACCAGAGGCACGAGGCAGCGCTCAAGCTCTACAAGGTCAGGGCCTTTCACCCTTATCTGATACCGTACTGTGTCTGTGTGCATGCCTGTGTGTGTGTATCCGTGTGTACACCCAACCCACACTATACGCTGTAAGACTGATTTGTCGAATGTAAAACTGAGTGTGTACATTATCCTTCTCCATTACACCCTTTAATGTACCCAAGGTAAATGGACAATGGCTAGTGCAGTGGCCTGAGACAGAGAGCTGATTCAGTGCCTGTGGTCGAGGGCAGGTAAATACAGGCTATTTGTTTTCCAGCACCTTTGTTTTTATGATGTCAAATGTCATTAGCCGAGCTGTAAATTTGATTTGGCCCTCCACGGTCACCCTTTCCCACTCTCCCCTCTCTCTTTCCTGTAAAGACGCTGCAGGCAGCCTATTTACATGATGCCTTTCGAAAATCAAACTTAATTGAATTTCTTGTCAGAAATATCAATACTCGGGCATTGAGGTGGGCTGATATTTGGTATTTGGTTGTTTTCTGGATCCCTTACCTCACCGAAAATCTGCCTCGTCACCTCCGAGTAAGGGCTACACTCAGGAGTAAACAGCATGTAAGCAGGTGACTAATTGCGGGTATGTGTAGGTGCGGGCATGTGTGAAAAGTCTCTGTGTAGAAGGCTGACGTTGTAAACAGGTGACAGAGTCATGATTATTTTCAGAGCCTTGTGGACTTTGCTGTGTTTTGAGAGGCTGTATGAATCACTCAGATGTCTGAATATTCTCCTGGTGAGTTGTGGGTTCATATCTTGCTGCTGCGTTCCAGGCCTGGGGAAGGATAGCTGATACACACAGCACACGGTGAGGAGGGCTTGGGGGGGGGTTGGAGAGGTTTGTCTGGGCCTCGGCCACTGTAGTCTCATCCTTCGCTTAAGTGCTTTCGGGTGTTGACTTACTGGCCTGGTGTGATTGCCTGAAACAATAATACTGACATCCTGAAATCATAGACCCACATCACATCCCAGACTCATTAGTGGACTTTTCTGGATAAACTGTATTAACTTAATGAGGATCTATTGACCAGCCTCAGTCACTTTTGGCAAAGGGTGCGCGTAAGCCAGCCTTGGCTGTATATTTAGAAAAGTTAATTTAGCAACTGACAATGGCTAGACTGCATACGGAATTGGCAGGTCTGTAATCGTAATAATGAAATACGATTTTATTACCCTGACTCAGAATGAAGGTAGTAACCTCTCTGAGGGGCCTTTTAGCAGGCTAGAACAAAAAAAAGGAAGAAATGAAATGCACAAAGAGGCCTTCCAAGAATATTCATTTAACCATTTTCTTCCTTTTTAAGCCTGCCTAAAAAGAAAGGGAAAAGTTGGGTTGTGGGGGTGGGGGGGGTGGGGGTCTGAGCAACTTTATAACGTTATTCATGCATTCACACAGCAATAGTGATGTGGCGTTAGTAACTGAACAACAAAGAGCAAATCCTCCAACGAGTGAAGTCAGCGTGAGCCAAATGAAGGCCTGAAAAAGAATCGCATGTGGAATTTTGAGGCCTGGCATTAAAGACCCTGTCCATGGGAATGTTTTGAAATCCTTAGCAGTTTAAAACTTTTTTTTTCTCCTTTTTTTTGGGAGAGCTCAGCTAATTCTTTAAGCAAACAAAAAAGGATTCCATGGCAACAAAGAGCATTTGAGATCATGTTGGAAGACAAGTAGACTGAAGATTAGGAGGTGAGAAAGGCCTAGCTTAGCCATAATCTCAATAGCCTGTGGTTGTTGCTGCATGCAGAGACATGGCTGTGGGTGCAGTTTGTATGGATGAAAGTTTGTTTGTACACTCGCGTGTGTGAGTGGGTCACTGCTTATTTAGGCTTTCTTTCTTTTTTCCTTTTTTTTGTTTTTTGATTGGCATTAAATTCACCCAGATGTTGTCTTGTTCACTCGCCCAGTCTGCCTATGAAAGGCTCCCACCTGCCCGCCCAGTTCATACTAAAAAGGAATTGCACTCTTATATTTTTGAAATGAAATCTAATATATAATGATGTGGTAAAACAATGGCAGTCTCTGCGTGGTGAAAGCATAGTCAGTAATACCTTTTTAACCCATACAAACCTGTACAATGATGCACAATGAAAATAGCAGGTGGCTGTTGTGTGGATATGTGGGATTAAAACGGTGCCATGCTTTTTGGGCTCATGTGTCGGCAAATCCAACAGCAAGCATGACAAAGGCCGCTCTTTCTTTGACATTTGAAAATAAGTAGTTTAATCCAAAGGGAAACAATGAAGCAACTTCATCAAAGCTTTATTTTGGCAGGCCTAATCAGGGATACAGCCTAATGCGAAGATATGAAAGCGAATAAGCCCAAAAAAAAACGCTCAAGTATTTCAGCAGCTCCCTTTTTTATCTGACAGCGTTCGGCAGAACGGCCATTAAACGGCGCTTTTGATGGAGAGAGAGCAGCGTCCATTTTGACAAGGACAGGGCGAAGGGTTCGTCCTGCACTCCTCCCCGCCTCATCTCTTCCTGCCCCTACCTTTTTACGCTGGGAGGGGAAATCTGTTTTACAGATGCAGCCTTTTAATGCGTTTGGCAGGGATCAGACTACTTCACTCATAGACATATGGTAGTAAAGTTTGAAAAAAAAGGAAAGAATGAAAAGAGAGATTTCTTTATTTGACCAGAAAAACACCTCTTCTTTTATGTTTAAAGGTGAAAGGCCCATGGGATTGGGTAGTTTGGCCGGGCACACAAAAGAACAAAGTGTTGATGACCTTTCCATATGGCCCTGGAATACAGAATATCTTTATGGCTGAGAAATGATTGAAGATACAAACAAAACGCATATTCAGTATTTTATTACTGCTTTGTACGTTTAGAATTTTTCTGAGGGGAATTTGCTTCGTAGGATTTTCAAAAGGAAAAAAAACAGATTACTTTAACAGTTGAACCCTTTTTATCCAAGTGCACAGCAGGTAAATGCAAAACGTAGAGTATCTGTAGAAGGTAGAGGCAGTGGGATTCTCACAGGCTGTGGGAAAGCACTGCTGTAGAGCACGATTTTTTTTTAACACGTCTATTAAAAATAGATGTAATGTTGCATACTGAAAACTGGCCTCCGTTAGTGTTTGGATTTAGCTTATAATGGTGATATATAGTCGCGATATAATTATTAATAATAAACACTCAAATAAATGCAGATGTGGGATGGTGTAAATCTGTCAAGGCCATTCAAAGGCAGGGTAACGCTCGGTTAGGAAATGACAGGAAATATGTGTTGCTCCAAAGAGAGGATTTGCGCTGGGCATTTGGGTCATTTAAAGCCAAGAATGTTCATGGTCAGTGTGTCAGAAAAGCCTGAGCGGAGAAAGTCAAATACCAAACCGCACCTGTTCATCAGCTGGTCCCCTTTTACTCACCACCCTGTTCTCTTTATCTCTGCCTAGTTCTCTCTCTCTCTCCTTCTGTGGATATTGTGTGGAGCATCTGGATGTCTAGGGGTGTACAATATAACAATAAGTTGTGGTTATCATGATAAATTATAAGTTGGAAAATAAGTTGAAACAGACAAAGCAGTGCTATGTTAAAAAATACTATCAAAAACTATGAATAGAGTGATTTGTATTCACCGTTTTACATACTGCGCTGCATTAAATCCAAATAAACCAGAGTAATTACGCTCTCTTTATAATCAAACATGCAATTTAATTTTTTTAAGTGTTGACAATATCCACAATATGCTCAGAAAAGTATATTGTGACATATTGTGAGGTAATTCATCATGATAACAATAAATATTGTCGTATTGCCGAGCTCTACTGCGTAATAACTGTACCTTTTTGGACATCAGCCCGTTATGACATCATCTTATTTCTTTAATAGATTTTTACCATTTGTTTGGTCTGTCTTAAATAACTACTGCTCGCTTTACATATATTTTTTCATATCACCCACCCTTAGGGATACCCACTGTATGTATCCCCTGCCTGCTAGTCAGAAGGTATGAACTGCTTAATTACAGCACCCAGCCCCACCTTCCCAGGGCATCCGTCATCAGTCAAGCAGAATGCTCTGTCTGTCTGGAGCCCACCGCATTATTTCTGTATTTGTATTTTTTCTTCTCTTTCTCTCTCCCTCCTCTCCTCTTCCACCTCCCCTTTCTCTCTCTCTCTCTCTCTCTCTCCCTGTTTGAAGCCACAGGGGCTCAGGCACGTATAATGCTCATCTTTCTGGTGGAGGCAGGCAGGGAGATGGAGTGGGGCAGCTTCGCTGGGGCCACTGGCTCTCCACAGCTTGTCCCCGGGGGAGCGGCAGATAGCCCATCTCATTATCCATGATACGGATGGCAACACCATTGGTCGGGGCAGGGAAATGAGAGGGGAAATTAAAAGAGGAGAGAGCGTGTGGAGGAGGGAGGGGTGTGGAGGGAGAGAGAGAGGGAGGAAGAGAGGGAGAGAAAGAGGAGAGTGGAAATTCAGATTCATCAAAAGAAACCCCCGTTTTACCCTCCCATTTTTTGGCAATTTTTCCCTTTCCTGCAGATTTTTTTTATCCGGCAGGGCAGTACATATCCTACCCATTTTTTTCCCCTAAAATCAAGATGGCCGCCAGTTGATAGGCACGTTATTAAGTCTGTGCAGTTATAGCTCACTCATTACTGAAGGTCAGCCCCACACCCCTCTCATTTGAAAATCAAATGCCCCATATATATGCAGCTCTAATTATTGGACTGTCATTTCACCCGGTGTGATTGCCAAATGGACAGGAGATTGAGTTGAGTGTATTTGCATAAAAAGTCATTGTGCATAGTCCATAGCAGGCACAGGGCCCTATTTCAGACCCTTCCTATATCATCATCGTCCTGCGCTTCACCCCTATAGACCCTTCCGTGCTGAGGAGAACCTCCAGTGCTTTAAAAAGGCAGCAGTTTGATAACTACATCTCCTTTTGACAGCCTGTCAATAGCAAACTGATATTTTTGGTCAGCGCACTCTTACTCTTGATATATTTTTACTGGCCAAAAGGAGAGAAGAAGAAAGAAGGTGCTGCACATACTGCACTTCTCAAAGCAGAATGAAAGAGGGAAACGATGAGTGTACAGATATAATTGGAATGTGAGCAAGATGGAAGATTGCTGAGTGTTTTTTTTTCAAGCTATGTCCTGCTCAATGGTAGACAAGGGTGGAATTTGGTCAGTTTAGCCTGGTCATCCACGAGTAGGCCTGCTGGCCAGGACATAAGCACAGAAGATATTTTAAATAAAAGTAAATTATGGATCCCAAAACCTGATTGAATTAGCCATGATAAGGTAACACATCTCTTTACATACAGCATCTTTTAGAGCCCAGAGGCTTTAGCATTAGCTAGAAAACAGTTGTTAGCATAGCTGGTTATATTAATTTATTTTTATTTTATGAGACAGAAGAGCAAAATAGCAAATGTAGCCTCATGAAAGACACTGTGTCTAACAATTATGTCTGAAAACTGCTGGCAACTTCATATGGATGATCAATACAAGCATTCAGAATGTTTGGACAACAGTAACACTTCACTAAAGGGCAGCATTCGTAAAGCTACATGGCACCTACATAAGACGTTAATGACAATGAACATAAACCTGTATAGACATTTATAAGGGTTATTACAACAAGCATTCATTGTCCTAACATTTACTGAGTAGAAATGACAGCAAAATTGACAAAAGCAGACTTTGCAGAATAAGACTTGAAATGTTTATGTAGGTTTATGTCAGTTCTTATGAAAGGCTTCTGTAGGTGTCATGTAGCCTTGCGAGTGCTGCCTTTCGGTAATGTGTTACCAATACAACTCGTATATTATAGATTTGTTATATTGGTTAATGGTAAAAAGCTCTTTGTCAACAAATTGCGGATGAGGTTGTGCCTGTTGTAAAATGTTGTGGTGACCACTGTTGTAGCACATTGCAGTCAATCATACGATCCTAGAGAAGGCGCACAACCTTGCAAACTACACTAGCGTGTTTTGCTTACTGCTTGCATGCATAAACCGCATGTCTGCACTCCCTCCGCCTGGTGGACCGGGCAGATTATTCAAATGCTCTCGTCTTTCACCTGCACAGGGGATTACAATGGGTATCTGTCAGGGGAGGGCCGTGCAGGGGGGGAAGGCATAATTAAAGCATAAAGACAGACAAGTGTGGCTGCAAACACAAAGCCGGGGCTTCAGCCAGGGCCTGCTGCTGTTAGTAATCCTCATAGATATTAATAGGAATTTCTCCCATCGTACCTAAACCCCTTCATATGACCCCCTCCCCTCCCTGCACCCGAAAGCAGATGGTCATCTCCACGCTCAGAGGGGCCATGGGTTTTGGTCCGGCGGGTGTTGATTGACAACACTAGCTGCTCAGCGCTTAATTGAAGCCCACCTCTCCCTCCTCTCTCACTGTGTTTCCGGTGCAGTGTAGGGGTGGGGGGGTCGGTGATGGGGGAACCCTATTTGGGGATGCTCTGATATTAATAACCAGATGTGATCTTCCTGCTGGCCTCGGGTCAGCTAGGCCGGCCAGGTCAGCCCATTTGTCTGTGTGCAGCCACTGTGAAGGCTATTGAGGCTGACAGGTATGGGAGCAGGGGGAGACGGGGGTGTTACATAGACTTCCACGGCACCAAAAGGGAGCGTCACACTGCCGCGAACAAAGAGTGGCAGAAGTTTGTCATTTTTTTTTCTTCTTTCTTTCTTTTTTTCTATCTCCCCCCTCCACCCGGTTCATTTCTCATGGGATTTGGGCCCGGCTTAACAAAGGATGACTCATCAAGCTCTGATAAGGCCAGCCCTGGAAGGAGTTGAATTGCAATAATATGATACTCTTGTTAAAAAAAGCAGACTGGAGGTAATTGGCTTTGTTTTAACTCTCTAGACACACAGATAGAGCAAACGTAGGAGTCTGCCTGCAAAGCATTATTGGACGATAAATGTATGCCTCGACATCACCGATTCCCCAGAGCTCCTCCCTGCGTTACAGTTTTGACTTTTTTGGCATATGGTCACCTTTTCTTGCCCAGATGTTTCACTTGAGCGTACACATCTAACTAGCGCACATACCTATTTGTGAAATAATTCTCAAAAGATGATGAAGCCATTCAATTATTGTATGGAACCGAACGTGTGCGAAAATTATTAGGATATGGATCAATATTGATATCATCTAATAGCACCATCACCCAAAACCGTATAGTCAAAGCAGAACTGCATTCTTTGGAGGTGATTTTTTGCGCACATTAGCGTAAAGGAAAGCTAGAAAGCATTCCTCCGGTAATTGATTTTAAACATTAGGTGCTCACTGAATAGATGAGTGGTGTGTGATATTCGATTACAGAGCAAAGAACTCATTTAACCTCCTGTTCTTCCCCAGCCAGGATTTCCAACACAATACGATTTACCTCCCTTAGGTTCAGCAGGATTAGACCGCTACTAGTAATCCTTAATGCTTTGAAATAGACCTGATAGAAGTCCCGACTCACTTGTTTGGGATTACGCTCATGAGTTTTCAGCACATTTAGTTAAATTAACCCCTTGAATTATCGTTTTTTCATAAGTGTTGGAATTGCTTAAAAGCATTCTGTGGCAGCCAGATGGCCAAAGCCAACATTAATACTTTGCATTAGTGTTAGAATTAAAAGTCTTTTTTTCTGAATGTGCATTGTTTTCCTCTCCTGCTCTGCCAGGGCCTTGTTGTAGAGATGACTGATAGCAGGATATTCTGGCTAAAGGTGCTGTGTTTTGGATGTAGTTTCAGGACCTTTGAGTTCCATTAGGACGTTTGATTACAACTATCCACATATTCCAACCCTCAGATAAGCCACTGTAGCATGAGGCGTTGCCGAGGCAGTCATGATGTGATGTGAAGTGATAATGTCTGTTCTGACGCATTTCTTAATGTCATTTGAATGTTATATTTGAGTCATTTATTGAGTGACTGATTGATTCGATCACCTCAATAAAACAGATTCAGTCCTTGTGCGTAAGATGGGTGATTTCCAAATGAGGTGCACTTGACGTGTTTACCAACGGTTAGAGTAAGAGATCAGTATGTCAGGCCTGGCCTATAGTGTGGTGGTTATGTTATCACCAACTATTTGTGTACCAGGAAAGCATTTACCAAATACACAGATCCCTACCTCATGTTTTGATGATTCTGTAGGTGCTATAATATTGGCCTTGTTTCCTCACACTGGGCACCATTTGTAAGTTGGTGCGTGGTGTAAATTTGCTCCTGCTATAAATATCATCAGGTTCAACGTATAGAAGCATTTAGAATTTTACCATTAATTAAAATTCCAGCAGTCGTATACCAGCAGCACTACAATGCCTTGTGTAGCTGTGAATCACTAAAGGAACATGGCTGATGTCCCTCCAGAAGAACGCCTGTTTCCACCGTGGCAGTTCTATGAATCCAGACAATATTTTATTACGTGGAATCTGAGGCGAGGATGGAGAACTGACTTGTCTCTGCCATTCGTTGGTGGGGAACAAAGGAAAACATTTCAGTAATCTTCGGAGTGGCCAGTGGTATGTTGAGTGGACCTTGGTATGCAGACTATGGCTAAACCTTTTCAACAAAAAACAATGTCCTTCCTTTTATGGGCCATGACTGCATAAACTGTGGTCTGAAGCTTTAGCAGTATTGGTCGTATCGGCTTACTTTGTCACACTCTGAAAATAGATCTGAAACTTCGGCATGAATTGATATGTTTTTGCATGTTTGAAGTCGTCTTTAAAGTGGGCACTTGGCGTTGTTTGTGCGTTGCCTGTCAAAAATTTGGTGACACCTAATTTTTCAAAATGCCTTTAATAGAAAAGCAGTCAAAAACTGTTTTGTGTTAACAAATTCTTTGCAGGTATTTTTCTCTTCCTTAAATGAAAAGAAATATAGGCAGTGTGTGTCTTTGTGTGTGTGTGAATGTGTGTATGTGTGGATGATGGGCTCTGTGTGCGTCTGTGTGTCCATGTCGGTCTGTGTGCTTTGTTGCTATTTGCCTGGGCCCTCTTGAGAAAGCAAAGGTTAAAAGCGTCTCCTGTAGCTTCTCATAGAGAATATGCAAAGCTCTGCCTAAGAGGCGCTTTCATTGAGGACTGAGAGGAGTAAAGGAGGAGAAACGGCTCTTTAAACGTGTTCCCCCCTCCGCATCCTGATGCCGCTCTCCCCTCCCTCCCTCCATCCTTCCATCCTCTAATAGGATGCAAATCAGGGACCCACCTCCACGCTGTTGTCAGAGGGGAAAAGGCAGATGGGACATGAAAGGCTTCAGTGTTTAAAAGCATGAATAGGGAGAAGCACCAGGCCTGGGCCAGGGCTTGCCTTGCAGCCTTATCAGATATGTGAGGTGGGAGATTGCCTCATCTTTGCAGCGGCTCCTTGTTGTGAAGGAGAGATGCAGGGCCATGAGACAAAGCATCACAGTGCCACGCTGTCCAGACGATGGGTGTAATTCTCTGACATCATGAAGATTCAAGTTGATTACAATTCTACAGGAAACGTTTCATGAAGTCTCAACTTTTTCCATGGTTTGATTACAGTTAGGCATGCAGGAAAAAACACATTTTCCCTCCTGATACTGATACCTGATCCTCAACTATCTGCCAGTACTGATACCGATTATGACTCTCCCTAACCTAATTACTCAATAGGTTCTGATATTTATACCATTCTTCTTGTGCAATGATCATTTTTACTACTGCTTGTCTCAAACATGAAATAATCTCTCACTACTAACATGTTGCTTCATTTAGATAAGCTCTGTTTACTGGCATGCATGGAAATCATCAGTCAGTAGTGAGCCTTAGTCCTGAATTGCTTCATGGTGTCAGTTTTCTCAATTGCATTCTCAAAATGCATACATTCATCAGCGTAGTTACATTTCCTATATTAAAGATTTTCAGTGCTTACTGCAATTGCTTCAAATTGAAAATTCCCACCAGAAATGGCATCAGCGCGGCCTCAATGCATGGTATTGAGAGTATGTCATGTCGTGTGAGATGTGAAGGACTATCTGCAGTTTGAATAAACAAATGCTCCAGCTTTTCCCTGTCTGAATTGCACCTTCTTCATGTTGCCGTTGCGGTTATTAGTTTATAGATGCCGAGTGTACAGCTCTGGTCAACCAGCTATTGTGAAACGTCCTTGTTTCTGTTCCTGGCATAAAGACTGAGTGAGTGTAGCCATATGAAAGAGGCAAGCTGGCCAAATAATTTGCCCTTTCTGAGCGATTTGTGCAGAGCTAGATGAGGAAGTCAAGTCCGTGCTGATCTGGCTGAACTTGTGAAAAAAAAAAAAAAAGAAACGCTCGGATAAATTAAATCATGGAAAGAAGAGGCTGAAGTGCAGAGGCGCTGGAGCCTCTGGACTTCTTCACTTCCTGCCGAAGACAAGCAAAGCTTTTAAGGGTAATGGTGAGGTCAGCGGATTTAATGGGAAATAAGTGTCCAGGCGACAGATTTTAAATCACCATAATATAAATACACCTCCATTTTCATTGGGAGTTTGCTTTCTTTTAAGGCAATTTGAAGAGCGGACGAGCACTCGTGTCTGTCTTTGCGGTGGGAAGGATTAGCAGAGTGAAGATTAAGCACTACTTCTTAATCTTCCGTATCAACTATTGAGGCGAGAGGTGATATGCAGATGTAATTCCCCGGCGCTCCTGCTTACACGTTTAAGCCTGGTTATTCCTCATGGAAAGGCAAGAGTTTCATCTTGTGGCACATCAACAGCAAGGGGATTCCATTACATTATTCTTCGCTGTGAATTAGATTTTTAGAATATGGGGCCTCTTTTGCATTTTAGGAATGTACATAATGCATATATAAGCATAATCCTGCTTTAAAATGAGCACGAATCTTACTAACACCTTGAGATGCCATCAGTGAGAAAAGATTACGTCTTTGTTGTTTTTTGATTCAGGCACTGCATTTGCTTGAAGGTCAGGACAGTAAAGCGCAGACCTTTTGACCTGAGAGTGCACAGCAGACAGTCTTCTCTCAGTCAGTGGGCCATTGGGACAGGCATGTGACCACAGAATGCCACTGCATGCCAATCTCTTAGCTTCCACACAGAGAAGGCCAGTGTGGCCGCAGCAATAATGGCTCAGTCTTCGGCACAGAGCTTGCAGTAAGGCTGCCCAGTATATCGCTTGTTAATCAGGTTTGCAATATTGGCCTTTGCAACACTGATATTTCAGAAGGCTGCAATATGCAGAAGATCCTCTAACCAGTCACTGAATGTTATACCAGATGTTTCTGCGGATGTTTGAATAAATCAAGGCATTCATATGATTCAACTAAGATGAGTTATTTTGAGCAAAAATAATGCAGACCAATCTTTACCACAGTAGAATGTGCAAGCTTTTTTGTTGTTCTTAGGAGTTTTTATTTTGTGGATTTTCAATTATAATTTATTGTAATTTTGCACTATTTGGTGAAATTGTACAGGCTGATACTTCCTCAAACTCATGCATTTTAAAATATGTTTCAAGAAATCGCGATATGTATGTTTAGCAAAATGTTTAGCATTTGGTATTTTATTCATATTGTGCAGCCATAGTCTGCTGTGTCCTGTGGTGTCCATATTGTCCCCGTTTTCCTATTCATGAGGCACTCGCAGTGCCCCTGCCTCATAGCCACTATCTCAGGCCTAATGATACATACCAGATCAACAACATTAGCTCCCTGTGAAAATATTTCCCTCTCCGTCTCCCTCCATGTTCTATTACTTCGGGTGAGGTATGTGCGAAGTTGCCGGATGGTTCGTTCCCAAAGCACAGAGCTGTATTTACTTTAGGAGTGAGTGAGTGAGAATCACCGCTAACAGCGATCAATGAAATATTGCGCCGCAGATCAATCAGCGTTTTAAAATCGTTGAAAGACATTTCTCACAGTCAGGTCTTCTATTGGACGTACATATGCATGCACACATGTGGGCTATATACTGGGTAGGGCTCATAAAGTAAAATGTAATGCATATGTGAGAGGTTCAAAAAAACAGATTTTCTGGACCAGTAAGTAATCTCATAGAAAGATGTCATCTTTAGTGAGATCTATTTGGGTCATTCTCAGCCAGCCAGCGTTTGCATGAACTGTTACATTCTCATGGACAGGCTACAGGCATAGTCCAGTTTAGGCTTGGTCAGTGAGACCTGATGGCTCTAACTCACAGCCTGTGTCCTCTGTAGTTCTGATCTAGGACTGTCACTATGGGTTATATTAATAATCAAGCAATCTGCCAATTATTTGGAGTTTTTAAAATTGCTAAACTGTAAAAATGAGCTTAACTGAACAACAACAATCTATGCTTTAACTGAAGAAGACAAAGCAGGAAGCCTAGGTGGCAAAAAGTGCATATAAATTGGTGTCGCTCAGTTTTTTACTGTAACAGAGACCAGGAGGAGAATGATTAAGATTAAATATGGAATATCATCATTCAAATTGCCAAATAAGTTTGAAGAAAGTACAATTTATTTTTGTAAATTAGGTAATCGGGTTCAGTCAAGTAAGTATTACAGCCCTATTCTGAAGACACTTTTCACCTTAGTTCCTTTACATCACCATTCTGAATTGGGCTTGGCACATTGGAGCATACATAGCTCCAGACCTGGGCTACTTATATGAGAGCGGTTATGGGAAATAACAGGCTATGACTGGATATTTGCGGTAGTTATGGGATAGTTTCTTTCTGGAGAGACCCTTGGGTGTGTCCTGCCTCTCCTCCACGGCTCCTCTGCCTATTAGCCACCTCTGGGGGAGAGAGAGCGCCACAGAAAGACTCATTGTGCTAATTCGCTTACTCGTTTTGGCCTCCATTTGTAAGGATGATTATTATTGTTACATGACCTAAGCAGCTAACCAGTACGGCTCTGCCTTGGCCGTGTACCCCTAGCCACAATTACATGTGACGTCCCTGGATGGATTTTGCGAAAGGGAAAAAAAATAAATAAATAGTGGAGGCAATTTGGAGCTCTTTGATACATTCCTTCGGATTTGTAGAGGCAGGAGAGAGCAGGGGCAGAAAGAAGATGGTTTTTCAGGCCCATTGTGCGCTTTCAGCGGAGAAGACAGTGGCCTTGTGAAAGAGCCTGAAATGGAATGCAGGGGGCATACCTCTCACAGAAGAATTTTGGTCAGGTTGCCAACTTCCACAGTACCCATGATATAGCATTTCATTTATTTCTCCAGGCGGTTACTGGTAACATGTGTTTGTGGGGTGTCAGTATTGATGGAATTGTATACCTGGCTGGCCTCCAAGTGAAGCTGGTATGTGTTTAAAATGCTTTGAGGAACAAAACAAGCTTTTGTTGCTTGTCTCTCTCTCTCTCTCTCTCTCTCGCTCTCTTTTTTTTCTGACTCGCGGGGGCCGTGGAGTTACACCGGAAACTGCTGTCGTTCTAAAAGCGTTCGAACAAGGCATCTTTGGAGAGGGGGGAAGAAAAGGGCGACAGAAAAAAAATTGCTGATGCATATAGATACAGATACAGTTTTCATTTCACCACACCATGTTATTAAGAAATAGTTGTGGCGGTACGTGGTTCCAGGGCAATTATGCCACAGCTTATTTTAGGTATGTGTTCATTAGTTGGCTCTTTTTTTATGGTTAATGACAGGAAAAAGGCATGTTTGCGCAGAATGCCCTAATTTGTCTTTGGTTAGGGATGAAATGATTCTCTCTTTTCCTTCATTTCCCCTTCCCTTTTCTCTGCGAGAGCGAGCCAGAACAGGCGGAATTAACGGTGAGATTCGAACGAACGGCCCCCTCACCTCGTTCTGAGCGCGGCTAATGAGTCTGGTTTTGTCACTGCGGGCGTTACAACCAAACTCCTACTGCCGTCAGCACACAGGCAGACATGAGGGTGAGAGGAGCTGTTTTGTAATCATTGAAGTCAGCATAAATAAATAAGTCCCCTTGTCAGGTTGCGGAGGGGGAGGAAAAAAAAACAAGCTCCCTGGGAATTGGAGCTTGGTTTTGACAGGTGAAGAGGGGTCCCCCGTGCCTTGATTTGCATTGTTTTGGCAGTCTGGCACTATGCGGCGTTTCCCTCTGAGCCGTCAAACGGATGCCTGATTAGGCCCTGAGAGTGTAGTGGGGGAGAGGGGCACGCCCCCTCGGACCACCCGCCCCGGGACCCCCGGCGTCTGTGGCACGGGAAGGGTATGGCGCACTGGCATGCTGAGGGGTGCCCAGAGATGAGGCGTTAGCTAAAATGATTGGTCCCCATGGGGTTGCCGCTCTTGGTTGTTTGCCAAATGCTAATCCGGAACAATTATCCATCAAAGACACGAGTGCTCCCCCATATTGTCGTTGATGGGCCTTTTTGCCACCCACAACAACAACACTTGGACTGATTTCAGAGTTCCGCTTATTCCCTAAGTGCTTGACAGAGGCTTTGAAAGATTTATCTGCTGGCTTTTGTTTTTTCTTTTTGTTTTCTTGCGTTCTAACGCACCTCCTCGACAAGGTTCGGGTGCGCAGAGGCTGAATTCTTTTATAAATGGGGCTCCTCTCCCTTGGCAGCAGTTTCCTGATATTTAGGGGAGTGCACTGGAGGTTGGTGGGGGGGGGTGTAGATGCCACAAACATTTTGATTTTTGCAGGCTGTGTATAACCGTTCCCTGAGTCTGGAACGACTGGAAATGGTAAGTTTAAACCTCATAAATCAGAATCCTTGGACTTGAGGTTCAGAACACCTCGGGATGGATGCCAAAGGGGTCTATAAAAGGGAAAAGAAAAATAGTGTATTTTAATATAGGGCTTGAACAAACAACCAAGAATTTGCTGATTGAGAATATATTAATGTTTTCTAAAATTGTAGACAGTTTGTTTCTGTCTAATACTTAAACCATTTGACAAGTCCGTTGTATTGTGTTTTATTAGGACCATGAAAATGGATACTCAGCAATAACTGTGATCCAGAATAATTTAGGGTCTGCGGTCAGCCCCATTCACATGCAATGCAAATCTAGTCCATATTAGCCAGTAATGGAGGCTGCGAGAGCGGGATAAAATTCAGCATGAGCTCAAATATGGCAATGTGAGGATATGAGCGTACCTCTCACAATAGCTGGCCAGCGTGCCCTGAAGCAAATGGTTGTTTATCAGTGATAGTTATTCAGCGTAATATGGTTTGGTCATCATGCGGAGAGAACAAATCATATTGTTATTTTTCTCAGAAACACATCTTAATAGAGCCAGGCTGGAATGTTCCATGTGCTGTTGCACTAACTGTATAAGTATTGAAAATCAATTAATGATTCAAACACTGTCCAGACATCTGGTTCTGAGAAGAACGAGAGGGGTTTAAATGGAAGCAGGGTGAGACTGCACTTGGCAAAAATTGTACTGATGTATAAATAAGGTTTAATGAGAGCAGACAATACAGCAGAAACAACGTATTTATAATGCAGTTTCTCCAATTACGTATTCCAAACCACTACAGAACAAAGACTCCAGCCTCTCCAGGCAGTGGCACTTGGAGTTAAGGGCAGAAGTGTGGGCCTGAAATGTTAAGTGTAGCTGATGTGAGGACTCAGCAGAGTCCCTTTTGAAAGCTTTATGTGCTGGGCTGGACTGTGTTTTGAGTCTGTGGGCCGCGGGGAGGCAGGCCATAGCAGTAACCTCGCAATGTCTGGGGAGGCCCTCCCTTTAGAAAGAAACAAAGATAGCCGTAATTAATGACCCTGAATCCGTGCCAAAAAAGCTTTCTTCTGACAACTCCAACTTAATTAAAACTTAAGACGTTTCAATGACCACCAAAGAGCCCCTTACGGAGAGCAGTCCTGCAGGCTCGTGAGAAAATTTCTGCCGAGTTTTCAAAAAAAAAAAGAGAAAAAAACAAAAAAGAGAAAAGGAAAAGAAAAGATGTGTGTTGCCACTGGTGCCATGACTCTAATCCCTGACAGTCAAAGAATCTATTTAGTCAAAGGCTTTTCTTTTAGGCAGCTCACACCTGCAGGCTGGCTGGCACTTCCTCCAGGGCCTGGAGAAGGCCCGTTTTGTGTTCCAGCGGAAGATCAGATAATGGAGGCCTCGCTCTCGCTTTTGTTTTTGTGCATTGTTCATTAGCCTGTGAGTACTGTAGGCACACTTGATATGCTTGGCTTGCCCAGGGGAATGGCGATGGGGGATGGGCTTCTGTTAGGAGGGGGGAATCTTAGTGAGAGAGAGAGAGAGAGAGAGAGAGAGAGAGAGAGAGAGTGAGTGTGTGTGTGTGTGTGTGTGTGTGTGTGTGTGTATGTGTGTGTGTGTGTGTGTGTGATTGTTTTCATACATTTTCAGGGCAAAAAGTTCCCAGTAATCTACATTTAAACGACCAACAAAATAGTTCTGACTTTGTAAAGTGATTTTTACCAAAGATACATGTTTCATTTTTTTTAAAACTGAAAGAACAAAAACCATATCATTGTGGTTACTCATGTTAAGATTAGGTTAGATTTATAGTTAGGCTTAAATCTTTGTTACAAATAGGTGCTTGTGTGTGTGGGTGTGTGTATATAGGCCTATAGTATATATTACTATTCCTAGTAGATACATATCTTCGCCCTTTACACTGTGTAAAAATGTAATAACGAATGAATCAATAGAAAAGCTTTAAAATAACTTGTAACTAAATCTCTTTACATAAACTTACATTCAAAGGTGACAACGTTGTTAAATTAACTTTTTGGATATATTTGGAGGGTTTTGGACAGTATTGCTATGTATAATACATATAGACGTATAATTTTCACATATACACTTACACACATGTAATCTGTATGAAACATATCATTATTACGTATAGATACTTATAAATCGTTGTTGTCCAAAGAAAAACATGTGTATCCAAAATAATAACTTTACAGGAGAAGGCAAAAATGTTCCTGACTTTTAACTTTTTAACTTTTTACAAGTTAATGTCAAGAGATTATAAGTGATTTTGGAGAACTTCCTTTGGTCCAATCATCATGAATTTTTCACACAGCGTAAAGGACAGCTGCCATATTTAAATGATGTTGAAAAATAAAAATCGACCAAGGTACATGTTTTTCTTCGGACAGCGACGATATGAGTAATACATATTGGACACATATATGACCCCACGTCCTGACATTGTATAAAAACAAAAGTGTGTGTGTGTCGGTAGGTGGGTGGCAGGGTTACCAGCCTGTGTGAAAGCCTTGCATGGTGCAACTCTGCACAATTTTAATGCAAAACTTTAGCCCAAATTAAAGCACACAATTGGCAGGCTGTTCTGAATGTAAGACCCCCGCTGCTTGCCACACATCGGGCCTGCGAAGAACAATGCGCAAAGCTGGACAGTTCGGATTTTGCGCACAAAGCCATGGTTTAAATACTCCTCCGTTTTTCTCTGGCCTCTCCCCCTCTGTGCCCAACCTTCTATTTGAGCCCCTTGTCTGAATTAACAAGCTTAGGAAGTCCCACTAGCTACCTGTGTGTGTCTTTCTCTCTCTCTGTGTGTGTGTGTTGCCCCTTAAAGAGGAGAACCCCATTTGTGTAGTGTGAGTGGGTGCATGAGGAGGGAGGCTGTTCAGTTTATTCTAACCAGCTGACCCACTGGATGCCATAATGGAGAGAGAAATGAGGCGCTGAACTGCTCTCTAATAGCTGTAAACAGTGGCTGAATTAGCATGAGAAAGTGGCACAGGATTTCCTCTTAGCTTTTATGAAACCCAAGTGCACATTGTCAGTGTGTGTTTGTGTGTGTTTATGTGAGCGTGTGTGCGTTGCTCGTCACTGTACGCCCAGTTCTTGAACGTCAGCAATATGGCGGTGACCGAGGTCCTGTGGGTTAGTGTACACAAACATGCACACACACATAGAGTGGGGCCTGGGGGAGCAGAGGCCTTTGTGCAGGGAGAGAGAGAGAGAGAGTGAGAGAGAGAAAGAGAGAGAGAGAGGGGCCCACAGGGGTTTAGCCATTTACTAATATGTCACTAGCCTTCCTCACCAAAAGCCTTACATATGCAACAGCATATGTTTATTCAGACTAAAGCAACCTGTATGTTTGTCTATCAATGTAGCGTTTTGTTGGCTTGGATGTAAGCTGTAAAAATTGGTGTAGAACCAAAATTTAGTGGCTCTTTATACTTTAGAAAGGTTCCTCACACATACACATCTCAGCCGCACAAATATTTTTTCAATATATACACAGATAGTTGCTTAAAGAAAGATCATACAGATTTGACTGATATTTTAAATCCTATATTTAATGCACAGTCATATGCAAAATGCACATTTTACTTTAATGTGGTGCTTTTCCATCAATTTTAGTGCACAGTTTCTTTAGCACATTGGAAAAAATTAAGCACAATATATGAAATGTGTAAAAACTTTTGCACAAGCTTCTTTTTATTTATTTTTTAAAATTTTTATATGAAGTTCAGCAAATACACAGTAATTGTGCATTAAAATGTGCAGGAGTGTGTTCCCTGTAGAATATGTGTTAAATTATTTTTGTTTAGAAAATCAACAAAACATGTAATTTGACTATGAGCGCCCAGATTTTTGCATACGACTATATTTATTATACTCTGGAAGAGCAGAATCTTTAGGCAGTGCTGGGCTACTTGCATTTTCTTCATGTCCTTGCATTTGTAACACTGTGGAAATACATGTTACACTTTTATGTAATGCTAATTTAGGTGGATTTAGTCTTTATTTCTGCATCTTATAAATGTTCATCAGCAGATATGTTCTCTAAAATATTTTATCAGTGTATTCCTAATTTAAACACTCTTGAGCTGATCCAAAAATGGTTCTTTTATGGGCTTGCTCCAAACAACCCTTTTTACACCTTTATTTTTAACAGTGTAGGTCCATATGCAACAGCTAGACATTCATATACAGGCTCTGTCTCTTTCATTCTCCATGGAAGAGACAGGCATGCAGTAGTTTTATAGGTTTGCTCTGTAGATTTGTTTTCCTCTCTTTATCTCCGCTCAGGTAGTAAATTACCCCCACCAGATCCCATCTCCTTTCATCCCCCTTATCCCTTGCCTAAAGTTGCACAGGCCAGACTTAAAGTTAAGCTGGACTTTTTTGTCGTGGTGAATTACTCTTGGTGTCCTGGATTATGTGATGCCAGACAGAGACATTCCTCCTTTCCTCCTCCTTTTCTCTTTCTTTCTCTCTCAGTTTGTCTGTCTTTCCTCATCAGGCAGCAGCCACTGAAGTACAGGGCTGCTGACAATCTCTCTCTGTTATCTGTATTTACGTTTGGGACAAAGCTGGAAGGAATGCATTTCATGTCAGGGAGATTATTAAAGGGAAAAGAGAAGTATCTGGTTCGTGTAGGTGCTCTCCCTGGCCAGAGAGACAAACAACTATTTGTAATTCCATGTGAAACATATCGACTAATGACTTTTGTCTTCCCTCTCTTTTGTTCCTGTCCCCTCTGTGTTTTCCCCTTTTACCGGCTGCAGCACTTGCAGAAGCAGGAGAGTGCCTGTAGCTCAGACTCGTGCTCCTACCACTGTGCGCTGTGTGACTACTCCAGCAAGGCCAAGCTGAGCCTGGTGCAGCACCTGCGCTCGCTCAGGCACCAGCAGAACGAGGGCCTGCGCAAGCTGCAGCTGCATCAGCAGGGCCTACCGCCAGAGGAGGACAACCTGGCAGACGTTTTCTTCGTCAAGGACTGCCCTTCAGCCGAGACCGGTGAGTGCATGTTTTGTTTTTTAGGTGCCAAGAACCTCCTGGATGTGGCTACTCACTCACTCACCTACATTTAGCAGGCTGAAGATTCTCCACACGGGGCAGCTATTCACCTTATTCACGCAGCTGCCGTTTTGGTTAAATCACATACACAGTTTAATTAGTCAGTTGGCAACTATGGGAATGTTCTAGAAAAGAAGTGTAAGATTTAGCTAGACAAGCTCTTTCAGATGGCTAACACAAATATTACCTTGCTGTTTTGGCTAGCTAGCTAGCTAGATGAATTAGTGCTCAGATGTCGTATTTTGTGAACATTGTATATTAAAGAAATACCACTTTATCATGTCTGTTAGAAACAGATCAATCAAACATCAACACTGGAAGCCAAGGCTTCTGATCTGACAGCTTTTGTATTATTTCCAGTGTTAACTGCCAGAACCCCTAAGGATAGTTAGCTCACTCACCTAGCTAATTCAGTCTACACTCTTTCCCTTTTTTGCGTACTTTAAGAAATCTTTGCAGATGTATTTTATGTTTTCTGATGCTTTCAAAACTTTTTATGTAAAGAAAAATGTGTACTGTATAGAAAATATACAGTGGCTCCGAAAAGTATTTGGATATTTGCCCTATATATAAAATGTATTAAGTTCATTGTGTTAGGAAACAAAAACCAAATGGCATTTATTTTGAACAGACCATTCCAAGACTGTAAATTTCCTTTTGGCAAAGTATTCTCTAAAATGATGTTTTTCAGATTGCTATCATTTTAACAAAATCTTTGCAGATTTCTGATGGTCTGCTTCCAGAATGCTTTTGTATGCTTCTGAGTTTATGATCCCATCAATAACCACAAGCTCCTGGACTGTTGTAAGAAAAACAGCCCCAGACTTTCCACCTCCGTGCTTTACGGGACCATTTGTGTGGTTAGGTTGAAATTCATTTACAGGCTATGTCCAAATCTAGGATCGGTTTGATGTTGTGCAAAAATTTTTTTTTCTGCAACAAAATTTTGTGTTATTATTAAGTTCAAAGTTTTATGAAGTAGCCATAAAAACGTCTTTAAATTTTTCGGTTAAATTGATGAAGTGGGTAAAGTGTCCAAATACTTTTTGGGGTCACTATATCTGCTGACTGACAAATTATCCTGTTCCCAGCCTCTGTCTGACATAATAAGCAGTATGGCCACCATGTCACTAAGGTTCATTTCCATTAAAATAGCTATTTTGTGCATCATTGAAAGCTAGGAAACTGGCTTCGATCCACACCAGCAGGATCTCCTATGAATGCTTGTATGGTTGTAGTCCCGCATTGTGTGTGTATGACAGTAAAAGACTGAAACTATATTAAACATTCTCTCCATAAGCACATTTGATTTTTGTTCCACTCTGCTGCCACTGCAGTACGACAGCAACTGTTTACTGAAATAGGAAACAGTCACTCGAGTAAAGTAACAGCACTATAGCTTGCGGAGATTTGCTTGTGGCAAAAACAGCACCAGGATTGCTATATAAGTGTGGTGCTTCATATGAGTGATACTGTGCACCCTTGTTTTTTTTCCACTCTCTCCTCCCTCTTCCTGCTTTTTCTTCTTTTCTCCTTCATCTCTTTCTCCTCCTCCACGCCCACTCTCCCGCCAGCTTTTCTCCTCCTTCTCCTCCTCTTTCAGCCTCGGACCCAGAGCCTGTCTGCTCCCAATGTAAAACATGCCAGCCGCCTAATCTCGCCGAAATGAACATGTTGTTCCCATTATGGCCCTTCTTTTTATATCAGTAACACACACACGGTCCTGTATGCGGTGACATCTTTAGCAGGCATGCAGGAGGTTATGAAACTCTACCTTGGGAGGATCTCGGAGTGAAATTCTTCCCCCTAGAGTGAGCTTTAATTTCCTTTCTCATGACCAAAGCAATTTGGCTTTCATTTAAAAGTTTTAGGGCTGCCAGCAGCTAATAAGTGTAACAGGACTGTAAAACATTTGGAGAAAAAAGAGAAAAGATTAATAGTTTTATTTGAGAGGGACCTATAATTTAAAACATAAGACCCAAGTCAGGGTCCATTATATAATAATTCCTATGTTAATGCAGCCCTCTACGAAATGAGCGCTTAACTTGTTTTTGCTTTGCTTGACCTGGCCGGGGGAAACAGCTAACACATTTTGAATGGCATTCCAAAGCTGAATTAATCTCTGTTCCCCAAAGTGTCCTGTTTATATATGAACTCCAGAACCAGATGGGCCTGAACTGAGAACCACATGTGAAACTACGCCTTTATAACTACCCGTATTGGAAATAAATGAGACTGTTGTACTTTTGGCTTTAATTACAGCTGGATCAAAGGTGCGCCAGAGTTTGGGTGCACTAGTAAAGTCCAGTTAGATAAATCATTATTGTGAATTTAGCAAGTCAGCCTACTTTCTGCACACAAACTCCCTCCCCTAGCCTCTGGTTTCTCTTTACACATATGAATATAACATTTTAAATCTGTCAGAATCAATTTTCAGTAAGTGCACCTTCAAATGTTCCACCATTAAATGGCTTTTTTTTAAAAACATCTTTAGTTTCGTGCCACAAAGTAAATTTCCATGAGGAAGCGTCAAGCTCTACATTTTTCAAAGAGCATGTGTTCTTGGATGCCCCGCTTTTGCACAGACTACGTATTTTTCAGGAACAACGGTATTCTTTCAGAGACTCCTAGTAAACATGTTACAATATATTTCCTTTTACAGCGTGCATATAAATGTGGGAGAGTGATTTGAATTTCAACTGACTGGTGGTTTTGACTGCTGTTGCCCAGTTTTTTAGATGTCTGCTAATACATATAACCAGTTGACTCATATCGACTCAATGCCATAAGTTTTAAAGTGTAATTTTAATTTTTTTTGCAAATAACTCAAACACCAGCAATGCAGAAAGAATTGAGTGAAGAGGGAGTACATCAGCATGTGAAACAATTCCTCATGCAGTTTTAGGTATATTTAGCAGGTACTGTGGTTATAGTGAAATGTTTAGATTCCACACAAACGCTATGTTGGGGCAAGCAGCTCTAATCAGTCAGAGCCTTGAACAAAGGGCAGGGGGTGGCGTTAAACTTTTTTACTGTTCCAGCTCTTAGTAGGAGGGAGATTTTTCAGGTAGTTTAACCCCATAATCCCAGTGTTTGAAGTGCTTTCAAACAGGCCATATACCAGAAAGGCTTAGGAAATGGATAGCCTGAACCAGATTCATTGCAAAGCTTATTTTTGCCAATTGATCCAACTGGCCGAACAAGTGCAATAATTCATAAATATTACAAATCAGGACCATTTCTTTGGAAAGGTATTTTTTAGAGATCCCTAGCTGACCTGTTATTATAAGTATTTCTACTTTAACAGCATGCACATAAATGTTGAAGAGTGACTTAAATTTCAGCTGGCTGGGATTTTTAAACAGCACCTGATGATTGGTTTTGACCAGTTTGGTTGCTGATATATATTTATAATCTTATGCCATAAGTTTAATGACCTAATTGTCATAATACCATAGTTTCATGAGTTAATAGTGAAGTTAGGTTAAAACAGTGGGACGGGGTGGGGGGTTGTATCCCTGTGCCTGGTGCCCATGCCGCTGAAGGACTGGGCCTGGTGCCTGGTGGGTGATGGCAGTAATTTGTGGCTGTGCTCCAGTGAAAGGTCCTGGAGTAAGCAACATTTCAGCCTGCACAGAATTACAGCTGGGTGTTAAAGGAGCTGGTAGGGCCTTCGTCAGGGTATAACTCCTGAGTTTAGCACTTTCTGATCATTAGTCAGTTTCGTGAGGAGGGGGGGAGATTAATTTAAATGCTGACCTGTATATTTCTCTTTAAAACAACTTTCTGGAATCTCGCCAAATAATTATAAAGCCATTTGGGAATAAAGGTTATAATGCCATTGACTTTATGTACATGTGAGTGAATTTTGTTCAACAATTTTTGATATTATTTTTTATGGCATAATTAAGGGAAAAATTAAATTATGAAGTTTGGAAGACCTACAGCAATGGGGGATTAAAGCTGAGCTGCATAAGTAGCCACAGCCACGGTCACACACAGCCCACTGTAGCCAAATGTTTAATCATAGACTAAATAGAAGGGAGCGGAAGCAAGGCTAACTTAGGCGTTATTTTTGTTAAACTAAATATAAACCAGTCAGCGCTCCACAAGGGTATATTAATATTGAAAATAAAACAAACTTACATACAGTCTTTACATTACATTCTTTAAAAATAAGAAGGTGCCAAAAATGGTTGTTTGGATCGTTGTTATGGACGATTGAAACATTTTTCATTATTTAGTGAGTCCACGCTTTACCTTTATTACAGCCCCCATCCTTTTTTGCCAGACTTGCAGTTTGGGAGACAGTTTTTCAAAGAAATCAGCAGATATTTTTCCTCCAAATTTCAGTCTTAGAAGTTGGTTACATTTTCTGCTTCTTAAGGTCCAAGTAATCCCAAACACATTCAATTATGTTGAGGTCTGGGGTGGCCATTCCATTGTTCTGAGAACACCAGCAGCTTCTTTGTTTGATTTGCAGATGTTCTTCATTTTGTCTGTTTCCCTTTCTGAGTAAATGTTTCTTGGTAGCTGTACATCTTTTCAGACCCATGGCATTAAATTGTTTTTTCACAGTAAAAGGAAGTGCAGAAACTTATGTGACCTTTTTCAGATCTGAAGCAAGAGTGGAGCTTCATTTTCTAAATGTTTTAAGTAAGGTTTATGTAATGTACTCTTAATTACTCTAATGTACTCTTATTTAATAATGGTCTCTGACTTTTGCAGAGTGCTCTATGTTTTTTAAACACCTTTATTAGGAAACTCAGCATTTGACAGCATCATAAAGTCACTTTACATTAGAAGAAATGGAGCTATATTCTTCAGAACATTGAATACACAGTCCAGACAGTCTTATAATTTCTGTCTGCAGCAGTGTGTGATAATGAATGTGATGTCTCCAGTCCAGTGTGCTAAATTAGCCAAACGAGACCAACTAGGCCGGAGCTCTCTCAGTCAGCTCCCTATGTGAACAGTAATATCCCGCTCTAAAGCGAATGTATGAGCGCAGTGCTCCCTGAGAATCAGGCTGCAGATCTCCCAGGGCGACCGTAATTCCCCCTGCCCAGGGCCCACAAGACTCATCATTTACACAAGGTAAACATCATGAAGCTGAGAATTTGGAAAGGCAGGGGGGTTATGTGGTTAAACATGTTTTTGAAGTGGAGTTCCCCATTTGTAAATCACTGTAATCTAAGCCCTGCGCATGTGGGCCCCCGCACACTCGCTTTTTAACACAGATGTGCTATATAAAGGCCCACCTATAAAAACGTGTAAAACACAACATGCTGAGCCAAAGGGTTGGTCCCGATGCCATGTTTTGTTTTGCGAACTCCTGAACTGAACTGTTTTTGTTTTTTTTCTGTAGTAGAGGTGGCTCTATTGTTTGTAATACACAAAAGATTTGTTTCACAAAGAACTCCAGGCAATAGTTTTTGCAGTGAGAACAAATGACTGCCTCAGATATCAAATTTCTGCCGTTTGTTTTGTTGCAAATTACGGGAAACATTCTCTGTCAAATTATTTCCATGGAAATGTTTATACTTAAACATAGGGTTAAATAAGACTGTGTGGTTGTGCATATGAAAGTGGACTTTTTCAATACAGAAGTGTCCTGATTTGTAGGAAAACCAGAGAAAAACAGGGCCAACCGACAAAGTCAGGGCCAACAATATAGCCCTGACATTGTCAAGTGCTGTTTACAAAATCTACGTTTCAAAAACAAAACCATGTCTTTTTTTCTAGGTTTAGGGTTGGTCTAAGAGAATTCTTATTACATATAGGTACTTACATATTGTCGCTGTCAGAACAAAGCATTGTATCCCTAAAATGGTAACTTTACAAGAGAAAGAAAAAATGTTCTTAACTTTTTAAAGGAACTTTTAATGGAACCTTATTTATTTCAATTTGTGATCATTTCCATAGGTCCATTCATTATGAAATATTGAATTTAATATGAAGGGCTGGCGGTGTTCTCAAATTGTGCCAAAAAAGGCTTTTTTTATCCTGATAATCATATACTTTCAATGCATATGTGATGTATTATAACATATGTACATTTATATATTGTTTCATTTTATCGAATACAGGGCCTATACAGATGGAGATATATGGGTCTAATGTAGTGTAGTATAGTGTGTGTGTGTATATATATATATATATATATATATATATGTATATATTATATGTATGTATATGTATATATAAATATATATATATGCATATACACACACACACACACATACACACACACACAGGTCTAATGTAGAACCTTGCGTCCTCACATTATATAAA
Source organism: Colossoma macropomum (assembly GCF_904425465.1). Lineage (NCBI taxonomy): Eukaryota > Metazoa > Chordata > Actinopteri > Characiformes > Serrasalmidae > Colossoma > Colossoma macropomum. The sequence continues at coordinate 22,903,025 of NW_023494809.1, forward strand.
AACAATTGTATGTGTGTATGTGTGTGTGTCTCGGTGTGCTTTAGCCTTAAAGGAGGAGGAAAAGAAAAAGAAGTATGTAATCGTGTGCGTGTGGAGAGGGGGACCCATTTCCCTGGCCTCTAGCTCAACTGTAAATTGCCTGATGGGTTAGCTAGGCCATGCATAAAGGGCTTTTTGCATCCTTTGGTTGCTTCTCCATTTTGCCGTGGCTCTGGGAGTGGAGATGGGATCTTATGGAGGTAATTATTTCTGAGAGCCCCCCTCCACACCCTCCCCAACCCCATCAGGCTGCCCCCCTCCTCACCCCCAGCCCCCCCAAACATGTATTAGAACTGGAGGAAGAAGAGGAGGCCTTTGTTTGGCTCATGCTTAGACAAAGGGCCCGGCTGACTTTGGAGATGAACAAGTCTTTAAATGCTGCGGCTTGATCCGCTCTGAAAGCCTAAAGAGCCCGGCTCGCCCGTCCTGGCCCTTTTGTTTCTTCTGAGTGATAATGCTTCAGGAGGTTTCCAACCAGGCCCAAATTACCAGCACTGGAGTGAGAACCATTTACATAGCAGCTGTAGGCCAACAACACGCACTAATGGACTTGCCCTGCTTTTGTATATGTGTGTGGTGGTGAGTGGGGGTGTGTTTTTTTTTTGTATCTATGTGTGAGCAGAAAAAAAGAGGGATGTGTTCTTGTTTTTGCTTGATGCAAGCATATATATATAAAAAGAAACTGTAGAATTGCTTTAACTCAGATAGCAGATAGTAAAGAAATTCTAAAATTCTTTGTTCCACTGCAGCTGATTCTTCATTCGCACTCTTTCCGTGTCTGCATTTCATTGCGATGACACGGATGTCATTTTAATGGTCTCGATTTTTTTTCTTTCTCTTTTTTTTGAGGGCATACAGGCAATTACAGCAGTTACTTTTCAAGATCATCTCCCCAGACAGTGTTTTCCAGGGGTTTGTAACCATAATTTGTGGCCATTACATAGACTGAAATGGGAAGGCAGTGGAGTGTAAGATATGATATACAGCCAAATCGGTCTCATCATTCTGTTAGCCATGGGTGATGTACTAATGCAAGGGCATCCATTTTCCTTTGATTCCTCACACAAAGCGGGGCGGACACAGCAGCCGCTGCATTCCGCTGTGATTAGAGACACGGGCCGGGGCCGCTAGCTTTCTTCACTTCCACATATGTTTCACTGTCTTACCTGAGGGCACTTTTCGCTCAGCCACAAGCACTCCTGGAGCTCCTTCAGGAGCACAAACACCGTGATGACTGTTGATTTTGCTCATCTGAGCATTTGGAGTCAAAAAGTCATTTCCTTCAGAATGGCCTTGGCAACGAGAACAGGCTGTGGCACAGTAATGCATTCAAGTTGGCGTCTAGTCCTTAATATTGCTAGTAACTCCATGTTTAGGAGGATCTTCCAAAAAGAGTAAACAAGTGGTCCTCTATAAATAGGCCATCCTATGGGAAAGTGAAGCATGATCAGCATTGGCTGCATGTGTCCACAGAGACTTTGATTCCACGGACATAAATTGTCCCATGAGAGCTGTCGCTGGCCCCTAGTTTATATTGCTGTATCATTAAATGGAGACAATGGCCAACACTGAAATCATTTTTCATATCATATGTTAAATCTTCATACGTGCCATTATTTTTTCAAAGACTAGCAATTTTAGCAGGAAGACTCAAAACCATTTTTCAGATGGCAAGCGCTCAAGATGGAGTCATTTCTGAATAATTTCGCCTGCCCCACCGTATTATAATTACTCTGTGGTTTTTGCGTGCAGAAAGTCCGAAATTATTTTTGAAAACGGCCAGCTAGCCTTAAACTATTTTTGAAAAGGCATGCATGTTTCAGGGCTGAGTCTTCCTTTTCCCTGTTTTTCTTTCACTGAGATCCCCCCCTTTGAATACGGGTAATACAAAAGCTAAATTGTTACCTCATGTTTTCATAGTCTGTTTGTGCCCACTGACAGTTATAATTTGCAGAAATTGCAATGATTATCCACATTAACATACCTGACTGCAGCCATTTATGCTTATTTACAATACAAAGCCCTCCTTTGGATCCTTGGGATGCTTTTCTTTGCATACTAATGTGTATTAATTCTACCCATGAAAAAGCTATTTTAGTTTTTTCCCCGCTCACTCTTCTGCCCATGCCTTTGTAGTTGTTGAAGAGCAGGTAGCAAATTTCTAAAGCGGCTCTTTTTAGACATGCGGGAACGTGATACCTTTAGAAGCGAATGCAGCTGCAGTGCTATGGCAGCCTCTATTTACCCACGTAAAAAAGCAGATTTTTTTTGTTCTGGGCTGAACAATAACAATAAGCCTAGCTTAGTGCATTGAATAGCTGGCTGGTGACAAAAGGAGGATAGATGGTTTAAAGTGCAGCCCCACGTGACCTGAGAGAAGGTGTAAGCCGTAATAATAGTAATGGCTGGAACCGGTGATGTCGGAGTTGGGAAATTAGCAGCAAGAGTGGTGATGTGGCCTTAATTCAAACAGGAGAGGCAAATTGCTTGACGGCGTTTTTTCATTGTGCACCGACACCACTGACACTAACCATAGCAGATAGTACAATGCTTACTGTCACAGGGCATTAAGAGAGACAAGGCATTGTCAAAGCACAGAGACAGGCAACATGGAGCTCAGATAAAGCAGCAATTAACTGATTGCCTAAAGCAGTACAACACCAGACCAGTGTTAATATGAATGTGTGATGATATGGATGGATTTCTGCTTGGGCACACAAACTGTGGTGAAACAGCGGTAGTGCAATGCTTATGTGTGTGCAACACCCCTGTCATTAGCTATCATCTCTTGTAGAGTGTGGGGCCCGAGTCCTATCACTCCTGATTAGACTGGGGCCCCGTGATGGCCATGGTTTTCAGGTGTCAGGCTAAAGTTAGTGACCCCTTCCTCCACGGCATAGCCTTGCCTGCAAGTAATTAGTCCTGACTCCAGCCATCACGCCATCCCCTCTCCTCCCTCCTCCTCCTCCTCCTTTCACTCCACTGACCTTGCATCCTGCCCCTCATTCAATGGACAAGGCCTGTGTGTGTGGGTGGACTCTGGACGCTAGGAATATTTCTTTATATATTTACCTGTTTATGTATCTGCTAAAGCTTATGCAAGTTAAATGCCTCTGTGAATTCACTGTATTTGTTGAAGATATTTATTTGACTTTTGCCTGTCTTTTTCAGATGCTTCAGTCTGTAGGCAAGGTAGTTTTCATTCTCTTTCTCTCTCTCTCTCTCTCTCTCTCTGTCTATCTCTGGGTCTCTCTCCCTCACTCAGCTTCTTTTTTCCTTACCCCTAGCCCCTGCACCTCATCCATCAGAACAAAGTATGGAATTGATAGCCAGTATTGATTATCCCTAGCCGTGCCTAATCGTCACTAACCGTTGGAAGCTTTGCAGCTTTAGCCCATGTCATTCCGGAGCTGGCGCTAATACAGCTGGGAATTTCAACTTAATACTGTCGTCATGTTCTCTTAGCGGCTCTGTTCGAACCCATCACGAACCAATCTGTGGCCAGCAGCATGCGCAGTCTCCTCAGGCCTACTAGTGGCAGAGCCTCAGCCATGCATCAAAGATAGACAGACTTAACGGACGTAAAGTATAAAACAGCAAATAAGAACAGTCAAATAACTTCACTGAAAATGTGGTGTGTGGCATATCGCCCCCTCTTTTTTCCATTCTCTACGTTTCTCGCATCTTGGGGAGCCATTATGCGTATGGGTTCGAAAGCTGACCGGGAAAATTTGCTCGTAGCTATCACCGCATTGAACCCGGCTAATGTATGTAAATGAAAAGAAGTCTGTCCTGGGGATCGACGCTGTTTTAAATGAAAGGCGAGTGTGATCAAGGCGCTATCAGAGAGAGCCGAAAGCGGCAGCTGATGATTTCTTGCCTGGTATCTTTCCCCGCCATCATCGTGGTCTGCATTAAAGACGCACGATTCATCAGACAGTACAGTAGGCACCACTATTTTATGAAAATTATCTCTGGGGCGAAGGCTTTTTTCCCTTAATCAGAAGACACTAGGGCTGCTTAAGTGGAGTGCTCCACTCTACAATCATGCTGGATTTTCATTTAATTTGTTTGTGTGAAGGACGAGCACCTAAGGCGTGCGTATGAGTGTATGTGTGTCCATTTTGCCACAAAAAAGTGTGCGGTCCTGATGTTGTTGTGTAGTGTGCATGTGTATTAGTCTGTCCATACAAACTGGAGTGGTTTTTCCTTCAGTACTGTTATTACATCAGAGGTGAATTAAGCATGTCGCACGCACACACACACTCTTGGGGGACTTGGTGAGCTGACAATGGGCCGTGTTAAGTGCAGTCATTAGTGAGCAGGGTTGCTGATTATTCCCCCACTGTGTCTAGGTGTGCAGGAGAGGCACGGAAGCATTTGCATAATGTATGGTGTAAGAAACATTCCCAACATTCAGAAGCAGTGCGGGGTGATTAAGTGCTCATTTATATCTTTCAGAGCCGCTGAGATCCACTTTAGCTCTCACAATTATAACCAAGGATACCTGAAACAAGGGTTTCCCTCCAGGACTGCGGCATTCTTTTATGAATAAGAGCAAGGTTAAAAACACTGCCGTAATGTGTGTTTTAGCCTTATTATCCATTACAGAGAAAAACGTTCCATACTTGAGGGTTAGCTACTACAAGTCAATGAGATTGGTTTGAAAATCTATTTATAATATACACTTTACAAAGTAAAGCCGCGTGGTATTGTCAGATTTAACTCTACTCTGCCAATGGAGGGCCTTTTTGGAGATTTCCCTGTACAAACACACCTCATGTAGTTAAATATCAGGTTTAGTAAATATGTTTAAGCTAAGAAATTGCCAAACTGTGCTGGACTGCAGCCACTCAGGATCAGAATTGGACACCCCTGAGTGCTACACGAAGTTTTTGAATGATGGTGACAGCAAAGTAAGAGGACCAGAAGAAAGCATAGTACTCAACTGATTCATTGAATAGCAGATGATAGGTTAATTAATTATAGAAATAATTGTTAGGTACAGCTCTAATATGAATATTGTGCAACTGCTTGTTCAGTGTAAATTATTAATGAAAAAGTGTATTATGATATTAGATTATATCATTGTTGATTAATCAAATAATCATAGGTTACACAAGCAATCATTAGTTGGGAACATACTCTGTAGCGATACATACTTTTTCAGGTCTGATATTTTGTGTTAAAAATACCTTGATTCTACAGAGCTCTAATTATATGCTACACAAGTTGGTTTGGCTCAGTTAGATAGAAGTTCTCCAAACCATCTTAGCATCTGCCGCCCCAGACCTCTAACAAAATAAGCCCCAGAAATAACAATCTCCAGAATTTAGAAGCCTGGTCATTTGATCATGGGTGTCCATAGCACAAGCCCGCCCACTGATGGGATTTACCCGGATAAGTAGTTTTGATCATTGACAATGGTTTCCACTGGAAGAGACCAAGAGGAGTATCAACAATACACTTTGAATTTTGATACATTGTTCCAAGATTTTCCTGTATGTATTGAAATCCTTACACCCATAGATCAAACAGATAGGAAGTACTGAACTTTAGAATAAGACCCTAATCACAGGGCGATGCAGGGGATTTCTTTTCTCCTGTAGTTGGGGATTTCTTGTCCTCTGCTGTTATGGAGGCCTGAGCTGCACTCACTGTTGGGAGCATCGCCCCCAGTCTGATTCTCTCTGTCCTCTAACCTCTTCTTCCTCCCTCTGCCTCACTCCCTGCCCCTCTGCAAGGCTATTAAGGCAGTGTCTTTAGCTTGTCAGATCATGGCATGGCGGAGGGGAAATATTCCATCCGAGAGGCGCGTTGTCTCCAAGTGCCGCAATTAGGAGTGTCAGCTAGCAGGCCTGGCCCTGCCTGATGGTATGTGTGTCTGTTGAGGGGGGGGATCAGGCCTTAGCTAGTCATGGGTGGACCCCATTGTCCCCCCTCCCTCGCCAAATGTGGAAACAGCACTCTCTGTTTGATAAAAGAAAACAGACGTTGCACGCAGAAGCCCCGTGAGTTAACAGCCAGCGAGACGCTCTCGTGGGTCAAGTGCTGCATTTGCATTTTGATGGGATGTTATCGAGTAATTAATGCACCAGTCAGAATGCATTACCCCAGGAGTGAATTGAAAGGTTCATTACCAAATCGCCCCTCACTCCAGGAATAGGTTTTTCTTTTGGCTCTTCTTTTTTTTCATGTCTCCGACATGTTGTTTTTTGCACTCTCGTTCGCCCCGTCGTCCGTAGTGGAAGGGATAGAGAGGTGAACGGCGGTGCTTAATAAGGGCATTCACTTTGGAGAGCGCTTGTCTTAATAAATGTACACATCAGGGCCCTGCTGCCCTGTCACTTTAATTGCTTCTCCGGCTCCTTAACAAGCCAATCTTCATCAACGCAGGACCTGTTATGAATAACGGAGGCATCGAAGGACCTCCATGCTTAATAAAAATGCACCCGATTGATTAGACTGGAGTGCATTGTTTATAAAGAGCCCAGCGAGCAGCGTATGCTCATTCACTAGGTGGAGGAAGAGGAAGAGCAAATAGAAATGGTCAGTTGGTCAGCTAGAAGTTCGGTAACATGGACTGTGGACAGTTTTTGATAGGCGGGACTTAAACTGTTTATTTAAAGGAGTCTTTAGCATTTTACAGTACTTCATTCTCACTGTAACCAATGCAGCTATTAACATGATAGATTGCATTTAACCTGTTTCTAGAATGCTAGAGTAGTGTTTATTTGAGTGGCCTGGTTAAATTCAACCAGTCGTAGAGAGGCATGGGTCAAGTAAAGTTCCCAATTATTGCACTAATTGCAATACAGGTGGATCTTGGAGGCCTGTAAGTTACTTTAAGTTTCTATATCTTCATGCAACAGAATGGGGAGGGTAAGCAATCTTCTGATATGACATTGAAGAAATACATCATAGAGATGGATTTTGCACAATGATAGGCTGTGGTAGCTTCTTTATCATATATAAAAGAAATGCATAAGGCCATGGTCCGTTTGGTTCCACCAATTCCGCTGTCTGTGCACGCTACTATCTTAAAGCGCTCCTCCTCTCATTGGGCTCCAGCTCGGGCCTCCTTGCCTCTTCTGGGCCCGGCCCGGCACAGAGGGAAATGTGAGTGTGGCGGGAGATTAAAGCCGGGAATCAGGGCCGTGTGAGCAATCATCATTTCACGAGAACATTCTTTCATCTTCCCTCTTTCCAGCCCAATGCTAACAGGGGCTCATGTCACAACACCACTGTTGCTTTTATCTTCCTATAATAACTCTGTACAAAAAGAACGAAAGGAAGAGGGAGGGAGAGGCAAAGGGGGGGCGCAAGAGTGGCCTGTTCTTTCTCTGCCATCACTGTAAATTTACACAAGGCCCTGTGCTGTTATTGGAGCAGCTTCTTTTATATCATCAGCCTTGTTGCCGGCCAGGGCCTAAACCCAAAAATATCCCACCCAGACGTTTATGGCTATTGTTCTTCTCTTTTTTTCCATAAAGAAATTCTGCATTGTGTCCAGCTGCTGATGGTGTTCTCAGGTTAATAAGCTCGGTGGACATAAGCAAACTATTGTGCAAGTTGCAACATCTCAGCTAAGGATCCAAAATGGCAACCAGTGGTGGCTATTCCCAGCCCAACAACTCTGGTAGCCTGTTCCTCATCAGTGGTAGCGGGCAGTATCGGGCAGCAGCTTTTCTCCTGGTCCATCAGCGGCCCATCAGCAGGTCTCACACACCAGCAGGCCCGCGCCTTTTGTTCTCCCACAGGTTAATAGAAATGGAGGAGATGGGCCGAGGAAAAGCAGGGCAATTTTCTGCTATTTAAGCTTGGGGAGATGGCACTCTTCAGGAAGCACTGGAGGAGTGAGAGAGTGTAATGGGCGTTCGGAAAAAGAAGGGAGAGTGGATGGAGTTACTGGAGGAGAATCTTAAGATTTAGGCATGCATGGAATTGAGGAGAGGGTGAAAGGTGAGATAATCAGCGATCTGAAATTGAAACCTGTCTGCTGGCCAGTGCTAGTCCAAGTCTCCCACACAAACACATTTATATACGGTATTTGATTCTGTAGGGCCTGACCGATATGAAAATTTTGTGACCAATACCGATTTTAAGTAGCTAAAAATTCTCATAACCAGCATCAGCTGATATATTTTCTAGTAGTTTTAGTTAAACAGTGATTTACTAATATGATTGTTAAGTTATAAACCAACCATTAAATATCAGTGGTTTAAAGGTTGGCATTATGCAGATACTAATAAATTCACAGGCCCTCAATATCGGCCAATCGGGATGAGGAACCCCAAGGGCCTTCTTTCTGTGAAATAAACAAAATACATATTTTTAGTTCTTTTTAATGGAACCATAAAGCTTTTTGTATTTAAACTCTGTCAGTATTGTAGCACTGCTTTTGTTTCATTGGTAAATTGTGGTTGGAAGCAAAAAGGTTAAATTCTTGAAATGCTCAGAGATTAGGGTTTTTATCTGTGGTATCTAGGTAGATGAAGTCAAGCGAGTTCTCTCATTGGTTAGGACTTTAAGAGCTTGACAAAAGGCCTAACCACTAACATAATTAGGATTTAACAATGGAATCAACAGTGGAATCATCATCAGTTCTGATTTCCAATAGGTGGGGCTAAGTTTGAGTGAAAAACTCGGCCACTCTGAGTCTCTCTGGGTCTTCTGGAAATCCTTGATACATCACTGACTGCAAGTATTAGCAGTTGTCTTATCAGGTTTCAGTCAATTATTAGAAATGGAAAACGGCAGCAGCTCTTTGCAAGGGTTCTTTACTGAAAGAGTCACAAAAAAATGCTACATTCAGAGTAAATGTCTTGTTCAAGCTTTAAATATCCATGTTTAATCTAGAACAGCTAAAATCATGTTGCTGTGCAGTACTGTTAGCTTAGTGTTAACATACTACTAGAATTCCATAGAGCTACATTATTGTAAAGGGCGTTTTTCCTTATTTCTGACCAAATTTGGACATTTATGGCCCAAACCGAACAGTCATTTTGGAAGAAATATGAGTCGGAAGCAAATTTTAATTTTACTATTATTCGTTCATTCATTATAGATGTTACAACATACATATACACACACAGAAGCACAGTCTAGTGAATTTTAACTTGCTGTGCTCACAAGCTTCATTCAAAAGAAAGATGGCACATACTATACTGTCCTCTGGTAGAGCGAGTGAGAGAGCGAGAGAGAGTACATTTCAGACAGCCTCCACACTGATAGAAACTGATGTTTCTTTAATTGCCTCAAAAACAATGGCAAAGTTAATTACCTCAAAAAAATGAGCTGGCTCCAACAGGAAACGATAGTATATATGCCATGTCTCGCCTGTAGCCATGTCAACAGAGGTACTAAGAGCGTTCTTTATGAAGTACGTCATGTTGTATTATTTTAATTATTGTGTATCGCTGTAATTTTGTTTGTGCTGGATTTTTTTTCTCCCTTACCTCGGGTTATAAAACATCATATGCGTACTCATTATCGATCTAATTCGTTAGCTCGTCAAGCCAGCCATGTGACGTCTCCATTCCCGCTCCCATGACAATTACAGACAATAGGCTCCCTTTTAATGTTTAATCACGACTCTTTTCTAATTAGCAGAAGAATGTGCGGCAGATACAGTGGGTACTGTGAGCCTGTGGCCTACAGCATGTGTTTCTGATCCTGGATCAGACTCTGGCATTAGATTAAGAGCGGTTATTGGTGCTGCTGGAGCTGCTTGTCGAAGGGATGTATGTGGCCGGTTGGCTCGGCTCTGCCGTCTTCATTTTGAGTGCTGCTAAAGTGAGCAAGCCCCTTCGCATTATTCACCCAGGCCGGCTGATCGAAGCCCAGCTCAATAGCACTAAACCAGCTCATGCTCCAAAGATTTGTCTTACAAAACCTTGAAAACTGCTCTGAACATCCATACATTGATTTTTGTTGGCGGGGATCTCCAGGGCTTTCATGTAGAGACAGGCTCCATGCAGAGGTGAGGAGAGGGCTTCCCCCACCAGAGTGTATGGTGGGAGAGAAAAGAAAGGGGGGATTCCCTTTCAATAGCCAGGCCAAAAGAATTAACAGCATGCAAAGCCACCCAAGCCCTGTCGCCCCTTGTGTTATAGCTTACTCCTAACTCCTATGTACCAGCTCTGATGTTTGGCCATGGAGAATATACGCTGCCTGTCAAAAGTTTGGGGACAACTAGCATTTCAAAATATTTTAATTTAATAAGAAGGGTTTCTTTGTTGGTTCATAATAACAGTATCCTCTTGTTGTGTCATCACAACTCAAACCTCAAACACTCAAACCTTTCAGGTGTTTAAACCATCTTTGAGCCAAAAGAGTTTCAGTGTGTGCTTTTAAGAATAGTTTGGAAAAGAAAACTGTCAGATCATTATTTTAGGCAAAAACTGCTCTTCATATGAAGGAAGCTGCTTTGATGAAGGCAAAGCTAAATATACTTGCAAAATATACTTGACATGCTAGCAACATTATCCTAATGTTTACAAAAACTTTTTTCCTCACTCAGTTGAAAAGTAACTGGGAGAAACTTCACATTTCAAAAGGTGTCCTCGAACTTTTGCCGTGCAATGTATGTATGTACTACTTTGTTGCTTATTGAAACCTGGAGGCGTTTAAGTTTCCCGATTCATCTTCACCATTTCCCCAACAAAACTAATTAAGTTGGCGGTGTGCGTGGTGAGTGGCAGCCGCTGCGTTTGAAAGCGAGCCGCTCCGCTAAGCGCCGCAGTCAGTAGAATCGGAGGCAGACGGCGTAATTGCAGGCGCAGGTAGTAATGAACATTAATGAATGCACCGTGCACTCAGAGGCAGCTGTGTTTTATGTTGCTCCGCACTGCATACGAGCCGCTCACCTCGCTGAATCGCTGATGGAATTATTAAAGCAGCCGCCAGCGAACGCAAAAAAAGACACCGAATTCAACACCGTTATGCTGGCATCTGGACAGATGCATGTAAAGCACCCCCCCAAACACTCCCCTTTTTCTCTTGATATCTAAGCAATTCTACAACTTTTTTTCTCCCTCTTTTTTTTGCTCCTCGTCCTTACGCCTTTTGAAGTGATAAGGAAGTGTTAAATCAAAGTGAAGCCTAATTACATATCTTGGGACTGGCTGGCTTTAAGTCATTGTTCGTATTGTTGGGCGGGCCGGTGGGAGGGAGGGCTGCGCGTGTGTGTCGGCAGACTAGCAGACAGGCTGGCAGCTGCCAGTGTGTGTGCCACCTGCCGTACATCTCTCTATTAGCATAATCATCTCCCCAGCAAATGGCAGTAATGGTGTCACGCACCTTTGTGTAATTGCTACTGTCATAATATATGCCAAATGATTGTGTTGTGTGATTAGATGTTGGGGGGAAAAGAGGTCTCCTGCGTCACATTCACACTCGAGTGCCTTTATTTGGAGGCACAGCGACGAGGACACTGCTCTCACCTTGTCTCCACACCACTGCTATCATCCCCCTGTAATTGTGCCAAATGCAAATCAGAAAGAGATAGTGTGCATTATTTGCAAATTAAACTGCCTTGATGTGTTTTGATGCTTTCCCAAAAAGGTCATGCGGTGCAGTTTGCTTTTATTTGTTTCTAAGCTCTCATCTGACTGTAGCTTTAAAATTTGTATTAGTATTGCGACAGTAAGTCAACAGTGACGTCGAATTTAAAAAATAAAGTGTATTTTTATTGTTCGCTGCAAAAATGTGCGTCTGTTGAAGCTTTTATTATGACAAATTGCAAAACACTACAGGTAGTGTAGGGAGCGACATGGTTTCTATTGCTCTATAAAATAAAAAATCGCTTGTTAAAGGGAAATTCCACTGATTGTTCTCTGCATAAATAAATGGTTATTCAGTCATTCAGATGGGTTTGATGTAAAATGTGCTGTTCTAAAGAAGGTTACAGAGTCAGAATTGCTTACAGTGGCGATGTTAGGAACAAGCTAGATGTGATAGAAGTCTAGATGTGTTCATACTCCTAAAAGCTCCCTCATAGAAAGTTATTACATGAAATGGTTATAAATATAATGCCTGGACATTGTTTTACGATAGTTTTGAGATAAGGTTTTGGCTTAAAACATATTTGTATGACCCATAAATGACCCAAAATAATACCCAGTGAAAATCTGTTTTTTCATATATACCTGTTTTACCTTTGTAAACATTCCATACTAAACTTCTGAAGACACATGTAGATTCACAGGTCGTTTTGCATAAAAATGGTTTAACATTTGGATATATTTGGCTATCACTGCCACTGTAAGGAAAGTTGGTAAGATTTTCACAGTGTGTCATTTCACATCAAACTGAGACAGCAAAACAGGAGAACCCAAAGAAGGCGTAATAGTTCATTAATCAGGTAAGTTAATTAGATTATAGAAATAATCTTTTGATCCTAATTAGAATACTGTGTTATTGCCCATTCCAAGTATGAAATTAGATTATAGTGCATCTGTATCTCAAGAATGTAACAATATCAAAACAATAGGCCTTCCATTCTCTACCATCAGCAGGCCCCATTCTTAGTGTTGAATGTTTGTTCCATTAGGAACCCAACTGGATATTAAAGAAAAGAGTAAAAAAAAAGAAAGAAACTTCACAGGGGAGAGGAAGGGATGAGGAATTGCAGGCCTTTGCCGCACTAATGTTTTACATAATTAGCCCACTTGCATTTTCCTCTGAGGGACGGCTCAGGCAAGCAAATGAATAGGTAATGATTGGAGTGGCCAGAGGCGCTGTGGTCTGAGCGTGAGTGGCAGCCGCCGCGGCCACTGTGACGAGCACGGGGGCCTAATTGGGCCAGGGGAAAAGGGAAAATGGAAGAGTGGAGGGGAGAAAGCAAGTGAAGGGGGGTGCTGGGGAGAGCTGCATAAACAGCAGACGATCCGAACAGGAATTCTAATGGATCGTGTGCTCCGCTTGCTGACACCTCATTGCACCAAAGATTGGTATGTTTTGCAAGGGAGGCAAAAAATTATACGTTTACTAATATGGCCTATATGTGGATTTTTCGCCTGTCAGACGCGGGGCTGTCTGTGGCTAGCCGCTCCGTAACGTGATGTACGACGTCCGTGTCTTCCATTTGAATTGCGGTTTTGCAGCACATGCGGATGTGTGCCTGTTATGGTTCACATACTTTCTCTTTTTTTAAGAAGCAAATCATTTTGCTCTTTTCTGATTTTATTTTTATCCTGGCTGTTGATGGGGGGTGGGCTTTTTACACTGCTTGCAGGTGTCTTACCATGATTTTACTTTGCCATTTGTCATTAACATTAAAGAAACATACAAACTAATTGACAGCAGGAAGAATTTTGGGAAGCTCTGGTTTGGTATCATTACAACAGCAGTTGGGGCCTGCTGTTGTATACTTATTATATACTCGCACCAGCGGACAGTGGTCTCCCTTGCCCTCCCTGCTCTAAAGGTGGACGTTTGGTTCTGAGCAATCCTCCCTAATCGTCACGAGCAGGAGGAAAACACACTGCCTTTTTAAAGCGTCTGTGTCTTAAGATGTCATTGATTAAATGTTAACTGATATACTCCAGTTGGCAATCTTGTTAGACCTTCCAGTAGCCAAGATAGACAGTTTAGGGTCCCGGCTGATCAATATTACAGATAAAGATTTCATCCATCAATGAGCTCCCAAAACAAAAGGTGTCTGTTACCTGATTAGGCCAACGGGGAGCTCTCTCTCTCTCTTTCTCTCTCTCTCTCTCTTTCTCTCTGTCTCTCTGTCTCTCTCTCTCTCTCTCTCTCTCTCTCTCTCTCTCCTCCAGACTGCCAACACAGCACAAGAGTTTCAGTCGATCGCCTACAAACATGGAGGCCGTGTAATTACCGAGCCAAACAGTCCTGCAGATAACGCGCCTTTGACTTAGCTCCGGATAAAGGTTAATCTCCCTGTCTCTGTCCAGCGAGATGGGTCCTGGGCTTATATATTTATTTAAGGCAGAGAGAGAGAGAGAGAGAGAGAGAGAGCACCTCCTCCACTGTGACATGGACTCCTGTACCGTTAGCATGGAGCCTCAAAGGAAGAGTTAGAACCTGCTGCATACCAATGCCAGCCGCAAATGACCGAATCGATGGCGAAATGGCCACTGCTGTTTAAGGGTATCAATAAATGTTCCTTTATTTTACCCTCAATGGATAAGTGTCGCAGTTAAAAGACCAGTGGATGTCTTAATTGAAAGTTAATTTTAAATCAATAGGTGGAGTCATTTAAATATTGATCCCCTCTTTGCACTCAAATTGTTGGTATGTCACCTCTCTTGTTCTTCTGTCTCCTTTTTTGGTAACAACTTTGTTAAAATGCAATCAATAAGCCACAATTAGTGTGTTGTAAAGGGAAGTAATTGACAGTTGGTGTCAGAATGACCACTGAGCTACTTCGTTGTCTTTTTGAAGACGTATGTCTTTTAAAGTAGACATTGGCTCAAAAGCTCAATGTTACATGTAGTTTTAACTTGATATGATAGTATTCAATACAACAGTCTTTCTTTACAGCCAAATCAGCTCATTTTTCTTAGCACAAATGTAGATTTGTACTCATATTGTATCTATAAAGAGTAAAAGGCCCAAGACCATAAACAAACTTTATCCATAAAAATAACCATCCCTGCTTTCTTGTACTTTTTATTAGCCAAAGTAAACAAAGAAAACGCAGCACATGTGTACTAAGCTCATAAAACCACAATACAGATCTGACAAAATAAAAAGGGGAGGTAGATGTGGGCTTATTCCAATCCTGTACTGTTCAAATCGCTCATCCCTAATTATTAACATTTCTCAGCAAGCGATAAGCACTATTGAGCTAACTGACCATTACTCGTGCCTTTCCTTTTGTCCGAGCAAGAGTGGGCCTTCAGGTCTCTGGCAGCTGGACCCTCTGCAGTATTACTGTTCCTGTATGAGTGTCAGACAAATGAGGAGAAGACAAAGAGAGAGAGAAAAGGAGAGAGAGAACAGGCCCCATTGTCCATGGACCCTGCCTATCAGCCTAATCTTATTTATTTAAAGCATATGTCTGCTGGTACTCCTTTGTGAGGCTCTGTTAAGGAGGGAGTGCGGCCCATATGACATTGTTTAGGGAGTAATGAAATAGACATTTTTTGCATGTTTTTATGGGGGTTGAGAGGAGCAACTGCGCCCGTTTGTTTCCGTCGACGGATGCCATCTCCCTACGGTTGCCAGCGGACAGCCTCCTGTCCTCTCCCTTCCCCTGTCTGAGTCTCTCCCGGCCATTGTAAACTCCACTTCCAGTTTGCGAATTTGGTTTGATTCTGGGCCCGTGCACCCTAATTACTTCAGGCTTGTTTTTGTATTATTTTTTTCTTCTTCTATTTCACTCTTGTGTAAATTCAAATCAAAGCTGCTGCTAGCCTGAACCCAGAGAGCGTGAACTCACTGAACTTCATGCCTGTTTGTAGCTTCCACAGAGTGGCGGTTATGACCAAAACCACATCTACTGTCATGGCAACTGCCAGAGCAGCCATTGTAACCACTACAATGACCTCTGCTATTTTGACTGAAAAGAACTATCTGCTTAAGGGATGATTATTACAGCCTTTATTGTGTTTGTCAGTTTGGTTATTCTTAGTCAGTGTTTTCCCCCACCCACCCTTCCCTCACCACTGTATGTAAGAAATTGGCTTGGAAATGTACTGTCTATACCATTATTGGTGTCATATAGGGATATTGAGCTTTAGCCTTAGCTGTATTGATGGATAGCAGAAACTTAACTGCAGTGTAAGCTATTTGCTGTTTTTCAGATTGTTAGTTAGAGTATAAAGCTAATGTGTTAATAACGCATTACCCAAGAAATGCTCAATACTAACAATTTTTTGAATATCGTGTACATATTTTCCTAATTTGACCTTTCGAACCATCTGCAGTTCCAGGCTGAAGCCCAGCTGCTTGTAGGCTGTATCTTTAACCCTGCTACTTTTCAAGTAAAGCTTTTAAATGTCAAGTTTCATTGACGTCTCCCTTGATAAAAGCTGTTTATAGCTTTTTTCTTTAGGTTCAAAATAGAAACAACTGCTCTTGATCGTGACTAACTACAGAAACAAATGTGATTAATTGCAGTTAATTATTTTAATTGTTTGTCAGCCTAATAAAAAATACTAAATAAATAAGTAGTCATTTTCCTTTCTAGAAAAGTGTTTTTCTGCACTATGTGAGGTTCCTTTTAGTTTAAGAGAAGCAGAACAGATTTAAAACAAACTATATTAGGTTTGTCAAACATTCTTTAACATAGACTGCCATTACTCAAGAAGCTTGAGCTCATTAGCTTTACTAATGCAACTCTAAATAGCATCTCCTACCATAATACTGTGATAAATTTAGAAATAAAGCAATGTTGACTCTTTTTAAAACCACTCAGCACTAATAAGAAATACACTAAAGGCCCCCGAGACTAAGCTTAGTGGATATAAAAGTGATAAAAGTGGTGAATATCTCAGGTCTTTGTGTTCCTGGCTTGTTCTGATTTGGCCACTGGTTTTTCTTGGTTCCCAGGGCAGCTCCAGCCTACAGATGGGTGACAGATAGGTCTTATTTGTCTGATAGAGTTGAGCAGGGAAATGGAGCTACAGCTGGTTACTTCATTAGGTCCTCACATTGATTGAACCCCCGCTGAAGTGATGCTGCAGCCTCCTCCGATAACTGCTGGTAATAGAACAAAATGAATTCTTATCACAGAGATTGGAAAGGCCATTAACCCTGGCCTCCAGTGCTTTTTAGAAGTCACAGACAGGAAGCCAAGCAGTGAGCAGGAGAGAGAAAAAAATAGAAACGGCGAAGGAGGGGGGAGAAAAAACTGTGCTCTGTCGGAGCCGAGGTCACGTTGGCGGCCGTGTGTGAAATTTCCAGGCCTTTTTGGCTCCTGTGCAGATGAAACGGCTACCCGGGCAGATGTTTATAATCATGTCTTGAATAAATATTGGACAGAGAATAATAAAAGACGAAGAACGGAGGGGGGAGGATAAGGGTGGGGGGAGAGCGAAACGAGCACGAATCTGTTTAAATTATTTTCAAATAGCTCGGTAAGCCCGGCCATGCTGCCCGCTCATGCCCTGTTTGATTTGCTCGGGATGCCTCGGGTGATCCAAACGGCAACCCGGCGCACCGCGGCTGTTGTGTAAGATCCAGGTGCGCCAAGGTTTTTTTTTTGGCGAAAGCCCTTTGAAGATGTGTTCTTTTAAAGCTTTTGTGTTTGTTATTAGGAATCATTAATATCGTCTCGCGCTCGTGGGCGCAAAAACAAAAGTCGGCGAAAAAAGTGCGAGAGGAATTTTTTTCTGTCGGTGCAGCAAAAGGTATGGCTTTAATCTTCATCATGTTTATTCATATGACGGCTGGAAATAATAGGTGTGAGTGCATCATCCATTTTGACGAGAGGACTTAGAGGCTGGTGGCAGAGAGAAAGAGAGAGAGAGAGAGACTTCCTCGCGTGAAAATAATTGACAACAAGAAAGAGGATCGAGGCAAGTGCTGATACAAGCGTTTTGCTCAAAAAAGTTTATGTTTTCCACTCTTTTGATAGGTGCTGTGAAAAAAATATATATTGACAGCAACAAAATGGCAAGTCTAGATTTTCTCTCTCTTGGGATTATTTTCACTCTGCCATAAGACGCTGTCATAGCAGCCATTATTCCGAAGCTCTGTGAGCTCTAGCAGCGCACCATGTTCAGAGAACGTCCTCGTAACCTTCAGTAGTTCAATCTTGAAGTACGATCGCGGCCAAATGGGTTCAATATGTGCTCCAGAGCGCATGACGTCATGCCAGTTCTCAGCGTGTGAGGAAGATTGTTGCTTTGTACTCCCGCTGATTCACCCTAAACCTGACCCAGTGGGGTGGTAACTCTACCGTATGTTTGTGTAGGCCAGGATGACAGCAAACTATGAGCACTTGAACTCTACAGTAAGACACCATCATTATACTTTCACTTACATTTAAGTGTGCTATGCTGGTGCACTTGTGCTGCAGTGCACACAAATAAAGCTACCTGTTCTAGAAGAACCTTTACTTGGTAAAGGACCCTTACTTAAGTTCTATATCCTACATTTTTCAAGCAGTTTTTTTTTTACACTGAGGTCCATGTCTAGCATTTGTGTGGTTTTACATACCAAAAACATTGTAATTCATTTTTACCTGACCATTTTCTAACATCTCATTATCCCTATGAAATAAACAGGCTGTTTCTTTAAGACTAATATATGTAAGTGACCTTCATTCTGATTGGCTGAACTGTTTTGCATCTCTTCAAGAAACTTCATATAACTTCTGTTTAATAGGCAGGACTAAAGTAAGCTGAAGAGGTGGATATATGTAAATGTGTTGATTTTAGTGACATCACAAAATATGAAAATTATGAATTTAAAATGGGCTGTTTTTGCAGCTTAGAACAGTGCATATTGAAACTTTGTTTGAAACTTTAAACATTAAATTCCCGATTTTGAAAGTGTGGTAAATTTGATTTTCCATGAAACGAGCCCTTTAAACTTTTCTATGAAATGAGCCCTTTAAACTTTTCACACACATCTCATTTACAAAACTGTTTTTTTTTATGTTCTTTAGGAAACTGAAAGTAGTTATTTTATGAAATCACAACAAAGAACACTTTTTTGGCTCTTTTATTTTTCATTTTTAATTGTGTAGTGCTCCAGATGATCCCCGAATCTGCACCAAAGTGCTGCTGGAGAGCGGCCGCTATCCGCGGTTTAAGGCTGCTATGAGTAATGTTTTTACAAGTGCGCTGTTTGTCCTTAAATTCATATCGCACAAAGCATGTCAAACAATCTCGCACTAAAAAAAGGCTTTATTCTTGGAATTAGGATTTGAAAATATTAGAGAGGCCCTTGGAACATTTTCACCAATAATCCCTTCTTCTTAGAGCCATGTAATATAGGTTAATGCGCAGCTACTTGGACATCTCCTTAGCAGTGCTAGCTGCTGCTGATGATAATGTACAAGTGTGTGTGTGTGTGTGTGTGTGTGTATGTGTGTGAGTGTGTACTCTGCTCCCGGGCTTAGCAGCAGCAGCAGCAGCAACACCCATTCTCCACGTTGATGTTTAGTATTTTAGACATGGTACATTAACAGCATCTGGTTAAGATCTAAATGCTTGTTAAATACGCCGAAATTTGGAAAAAGAGGGAGAGAGAGAGGGGAGAAAAAAGGACTGGGGCAAGGCGGGGGTGGTGGAGGATCAACAAGTCAGTAAAGGTTATTATCCTGAAAGTATTACATCTGGCCCCTAACAAAGTGGTGCAGGGTGTAAGGTTTCAAAGATTCTTTTAAAACAGAGGGGCCAAATGAAAACCACGAGGGGAAAGAATGTGACATCACAGAGGCCACGGGCAGCACAGAAATAGTGTTTCTTGCACCTCAACCTGAAGAGACAGTCAAGAAATTAGAATCATAACCAGACATCATCAACAACAACAACAACAACAGCAACAATAATAATAACAACAACAACAACAATAATAATAATAATAATAATAATAATGTCTCAATCAAGGTATGTGCTCCATCACCACACTACATGGAGTTCTGCACAAAAGTCCACCCTTAATTTATTTGATGTCCAGTCAAAGCAGCCAGTAAGTTAAGTCTGTCCTTCCACTGTGAGAAGACAACTCAACGCTGTGGGTCTGAATCGATGTGTAGCTGCCAAGAAAAAAACAAATCAAACAAAGAAGCTGCTGGTGTTCTCAGAAAAACGGACTGACCACCCCATTGTCCAGACCTCACATCATTGACTTTTGAATTTGTATGGCATTATTTTGATGGTATGAATCAGAAAATGCAACCCACTTCTAAGACTGAACTTTGGAGGAAAAATACCCCTGTGGATTTCTTTGAAAAACTGAAAAGAGGTCTCCCGATGAGCTGTAATAAAGTAGACACACTCGAATATTGAAAAAAATTGATATTGTATTTACACAGTGAGGTTCTGTGTATTTTTTATTAAATATGTTTTGTTTTTTTTCTGATACTGAAAAATGAACAACTTGTACTACATTGTAGTTTTGATTAGTAATTAAATAAATTAGGGGGGGTCTTTGACATTTGCACATAACTGTGTTCATCATGCTCTTGTGCTCTTAGGGAAATGTACCCACTCTTTATGTAATAAATAATATTAATAATAATAATAATAATAGAATCTCTTGATAACTAGTATTATTGTTGTTATTATTGCTTTTATTGTTGTTATATTGCTACCCCCCCAAACAAAAAAGCCCAAAATTCTAATGAGTGTATAGTGTGTTTGTAGTGTGTGGAGGCGGAGGACATACCTTAATGAGGCCGATCATTTCTGGAGCCGCTGTGCTTCCACCGCTGTGTGCAGTGGGTGTCTCCTTTACCAGGCGGATAATGACCAGACTCAGGCGTTATGGCACCCATGGGGGAGAGAGGGAGCAGCCTGGCCTCCCTGGCCGTCATTAAGCACTCACCACAGGACAGGCCCAGCACTTTAATGACATGAAAGTTACCAGACTTGCATTTATGAATTTCCACATACATGTCCCGCTACATGCCCCCCCCTTCTTTTTTCTCTCTGTGGATGAATGTGAATGTGGTAACAATGCACCTCCTCAAAAACAAAGGACAGCTCGACGTGGCAGGCCGGCCATTTCCTTTGTGCTAATACGTAGAATCATTTGACTGCTGCAGATGCTGACTATCCTATATTGGAGCAGGGGCTGGTGGGTAATGTGTTCATGGTGCTGGTGGAAGGGGGCAGTAAAAATTGTCCATGGCTGTGCTGTTAGCCATTAAGTTTGATGGGTAAAGACTCGGCTGCAGTCTCAACCCCCAACACCTCCCCACCCCACCCCAACAAACACATACACACACTGCTGAG
Source organism: Colossoma macropomum (assembly GCF_904425465.1). Taxonomy (NCBI): domain Eukaryota; kingdom Metazoa; phylum Chordata; class Actinopteri; order Characiformes; family Serrasalmidae; genus Colossoma; species Colossoma macropomum. The sequence continues at coordinate 22,923,943 of NW_023494809.1, forward strand.
ACACAGCCTCTGTAGCACATGCAGATTACTCAAACTGTTGCCAGGGTCAGGCACGGGGCAGACACGGCCATGATGTATAGGAAAGCATGTCTGGGAATTTCTCTTGCTCTCGAAGCACATACCAGAGAAGCTGTAGCACACCCCACCAAAAGAAGAGAGAGAGAGAGAGAGTGAAAGGAGAGGGGGAAAAAACTGTCTGATGAGACCCAGATGATAGCGGCTTGTCTTTTTTTCCCTCTCTCCCGCCTTTACTACCTTCATAATTTGCCCTTTTCTTTTGCTTGACACGCCATGTTTTATTAATGCATTCCACGATAGCCTTAAAAATTTGATGCCCCTCGAGGTAGAGACACTCGCTAGCACTTTGACACTTCATTTCCCAGCCAGGGGGAATGGGTCAGTAAATCCAGCTCTGCACATACTCTCAGTCCAGCTAGTGGAAGGGGATGAGAAGAAAAGAGAGAGGAAAGAGAGAGAGAGAGGCTGGAAAGGGAAGGGTGGGGCAAAGGGGAGGTGGTAAAGTCCTGCCCCCATGCCCTTGAGTGTGCCACATTGTGCTTTTATGTTTGTGTTTGTTTTGTTTTGTTTGTGTGTGAGAGAGAGTGACTGTGTCTCTTCTTTATTAACTGGCCTGAAATCTGGTCATGATCAGAGGCTGGATGGCTCCAGCTGGCCTCCCTCCGCCCCCTCCCCATCTTCCACCAGTGAGTCTCATCTGCCTAGTGAAGCTCAGAGCAATGCTCTTTTTCTCCCTCAGATTCTCTGATTAGCCCACTGGCTTAAGCCCCAAGGAGTGTAAATCTCTGACCTCACAGCAATTTGATTTGGTTATAGGTTTGTTAAGAAACAGTTCAGCCCATCATGAAAATTATAATTTGATTCAGTTATGATTCTTTAAGAAACAATTCAGTGCAGCATGAAATCTTGAATTTGATCCAGTTATGATTTTTTAAAGCAAACATTCAGTGCATCATAAAATCTTGGATTGAATTTGGTTATGATTTTTTTATGAAACAACGAAATCTCAAATCTAGTAAATGATTCATCAGATCATGATTTGATTCACTGATGATTTTTAAGAAGCAGTTCAGTGCATCATGAAATCACACATTTGACTTTTGAGGAAAAAATCTGATTCAGTTATAATTTTTTTTAGGAATATCCAGTGCATTGTGAAATTTCAATTCTTTGTACAATTCAGTTTTTATTTTTAATATACTGAAAACACAAATGTGACTTTTTTGCTGCTATTTTTTTTTTACATTTGCACATATACTCAGACATTTTTATTATAATTGATTATGAAAGATTCTAACATCCCAAAATCAATGCAGTGAGATTGCCACCTTCACCCCAGCAGCCCCCTCACCTCCCCAACACACGCTGAGGGGAGGGGTGAGTAGGAACCACACTCATAAGCGAAGCAGGCTGCTATAGCCTTGCTTGTTTTCCTTGTTTATCTGTTTTTCCAGAGTGAAAAGTAAAGTAGCAGAAGTACATGGTTTTAAACAAGCATTTCTAATTTTGCAGTTTGCTGCACAGCTGTATGAACAACAGCATGTGTAGCATGTGCTTCTGAAGAGGCTCCTAACTACATTCAGCACACAACGCATACATAAACGTGCACACATACTGTGTACGCATGCACACATACACACACACACACACATGCTGAGACACTGCCTTTGTTGCGGGATGAATTAGAATACACCGACACTGCACGAGCACCAAAATAGCAATTTTTGCAGCCAGCTGCCATCAGTGACAGGAGATATTTCATCCTGTTGTCAGAATATTATTAATAAAACATCAGGACTAGAGTGCAGCACAATTTCTCCTTTCAATCACGCCCAGCATCTGCCATGAAAATTTCATGCTGTATATAATTTCCACTTAATGTGTTGCACTTAAAATGTCGGCACCAGTGCTGTGTGGGGAATTTGAAAGGGTTAATTATATCATGTATCCACCAAAGCTGGGGCTGCTCTGCTTACCAAACAATGACTTGAGTGATTGTATGCAAATGCACTTGTGACCTTTTTGCCACCTCGTGGTCAATTTATATGGTTATTAAGGTTTTATAAAATGGATGAGCGCAGCACTTTGAACGCCACCCCCCCCCCAACCCCTGCGTTTCTCTAATTTATTTAATTTTTTGCAGGGTCTTCCAAAATATTTCCAGTTTTTCCTGCCTGTGTCTCTCTCTCCGGCTCTCTTCTTTTTTCCTCCCCCCTCCAACCCTGACATGCGACGCGATGGAAGCGGCATGGGGTGGAGAGGGAGAAGAGAGCCTGGTTATCTGGCATTACTCAGCCTGCTAAAAATTCATTAAAATGTGACATCAGCGCTGTGAGAGACAAATGATCTCTGGATGAAAGGGAACAGTGGGCCTTTCAGGGATTAGAGGCGCGCAGCCTCGACCTAGCAGCTAACAGCATAAACAGATTAATCCACTGGCAGCATAGCGAAGATCCACAGAATTATTAAACACGGGGGTGGGGAGGGAGTGGGGAGGAGGGAGGTAGGGGGGCCAAGCACCAGAAAGATTTTCTAGTGTAATCTGCCTAGTGTTAACAATCTGGAGAGGTGTGTGATCTGGCCCCTGGACGAGAACTCATCTTACACAGTGGCCCCCCCACTATTTCAAACCACATTCACATGTGTAGCGTAGAGCAGGTTTTATCTAGACCAGTGGTCTGCTTGCAGCCTGTCACATATGCTTGACATACCTGAGGAATCTGGTTAAAAATGAATGCATTGTTCTTTCTATAGCAAATCTCATAATTATAAAATGAAACTTTTCCTATCTGCATTCATTGCTTTTAGCTGATCTGGTAGCAGTTAGTCAGCTCTGCAAATACATTTAGATAGGCCATGGTTTACAGGTCAGGCAAAACCAAGGAATTTTCCTGAAACTATTTGGACAAAGCCCTTGAGGCTGAAGATTTAGCATTTGCTAGGAAACAGCTGCTAAGATCTGTTGATGAGAATACACATCTGGGGACAACTTGTTAAACTTTGGCTGTTGGATTGCAGAGAAACCTGCCGCTAACAAGTGTGCGCCCCCACTAAAACCCCACCTTTAAATTCCTCTAATCTGCGCTCTTGTAGTTCCTAGAGTACAAATGCTATTGTTAGCTAACATAACTGTTTTCCTTTGTTTTTCCATCTACATGCATGTTTTTTTGGGGGTGTTGGGGGGGCTTTTCAGCCAGGCTAATTTATGCTACATGGGCTAACAACAGGTTTGTTGTCCATTGGAGAGTGTTGATGAGTGCACCATTGCCCCCAACTCTGAGCTCTGCCTTCGTGAGGTGTTGGATTGGTTTAGAATTCAGTTTGTCACAATCTAATAACTCTACCTTCCCACCTACTTTAATCCCAGAGTTTCTCATGGTTGTCCCCAGAGGTTCTTGTTACAAGATCTGCTGAGATATTGTGCTTATTTATAGTAGCCTTAACACATAAATGATTGCACTAAGTGCATAAAGTTAGCAGTGTAAGCAGGCTATATTCAAGAATGATTTCTGAAAACGAAAGGAACATACTCTTGGCATATGACTACAAACATTCAGAATGTGATGGCCGATAAAATAATAGCTTACAGTGTCAGTTAATGATAGAAATCCCTGTTGCATGCGAGATGAGGACGAGGCTGAGGTTCTCTGCACATTGTAAAAATATGTGCACCGCTGATCCAGACATCACTCTTTATTTGAATAATCTCAGTGAAGTAAATCATTGAGGCAGTGGTTATCTGATGCATGGCTGGCTGGAGAGGCTTGAATTCTTTCTTGAGAGAGTATAGGCTCTTAGCAACCTGCAGTGGGTAACTGCTTGGCCTTCCTGTGCTCAATTGTAGAGGAACCAGGTGAGGACACCGAGGGACCCCGACGAGCTTCCTCAGCCGAGGACAAAGACTCGAGCGAGAGGGAAGGTCAAGAGGGCAAGAGGACAGAGAAGGACTCCAGTAAGACCTTTAGTTTTGGTCTTTTTCTCTGGCACCCTCCTTCCTCACTAACTACCTAACCCTTCCCCAGTTAACACGCACTAACACCCACACGTACACCCACACAGTCATACGCCACGTCTGGGCTCCCGTCTTCTTCTTCTTTCCTGCCCTGCCCGCCCCTGGCTCCATTTCATCTCGACCATGGGGCTTTTCCTGCTAATAATGGCCGCATGTGTGGATTGCATGTGAATGCTATCAGTAGCCTCCCATTGACCCATTTTAATCATAACCATCTGACAGCAGAGATGTGGATAAGTTGAAGAATATTACAGAATGACCAGTGAGATTATTTTTTAATCAAATCAGTTTGCGTGCTTGTAATTTTTAAGCGCCTTTCATTAATCTTCGCTGTACTTGTGATTCCTCTGATGACATATTAATTTTGCGTAAGCGTGGGATTAGATAGCACTCATGTATATATTTTTTTCTAATATTGCGCTGCACCCTTGTAACCTTTAAATTAGTTTTTTTTCTTTCATTTTTTTTCTTTTTCCCCCCTTGTATTTTGCCTGCTAGTACTCCACCCATCAGAGTGCATTGTCCTCACTGGCGTTTAACTGCGGATCTACATGTATGTGTAACTGGTAGCATATTAACAAGGGCAGCAATCCTTACAAAACAGCGTTGTGTTGAGATCAGGGAACAGCCCCCGGAGCTAGCATCTGGCACAGCTACCTCAGGCTTTGTTATATTTGCTTTGCCAAATAAGAATTCATACATGCTTTTTATGTATGAGATGGAAATCTGCGGTCAAAATGAATATTACATTGGATGTCTTTTCATGCACGCCATACCTAGCTACATAATGTTGGGTTCAATGGTGCAGAAGAAATGCTGAAACAGGACGGAGCCTATTAGTTTAGCTAGTCATCTATCTTTTACCCATATATCCTTGACAGGCCTGTCTAAGGCAGCGGCTAGAATTTGCACTTCGTATTATATGCGGCATCATTTAACATGGTGCTAGGGATGTGCGTTTCCACCAGGTCCAACCTGCCCTTGTTGAAGCAAATTTTTCCTAAACAGTGCCTTTAAAGCAGCAACACTTAAATTGGGATTAGATCCCAAATGGCTGCTGTTTTGATTTATTAAAAGGTTAATCCACTGCTTGGAGATGGAACAGTCAGGATGGAATGGGATTTTTAGGGCTTGTACTGTTGAACCCATATGCTAAATGTGTTTTTCTCATCTAAAATAAAATACTCTAATATGGTCAACAATAGCAGGAGCTAGGCTCCCGCACACTGAAGATTATACATGATATTCACAGTATTCAGCTGCTAAAATATTCACATGCAAGATCTTTCAAAACAGACCATTTTTCCTCAGTTTAATTTACTTTGTCATTTTAATCTAGTGTCACCATGGATTAATTATAATCCAAACTGCATTTTCCATGCAAATGTCCTAATCTGGATCAACTCCAGATTACTTTGTGCTTTGTTGAGATGTAACATGTCAGTGCAATGGCTTTGGGCTACAGAAATAAGACAGTAAACACTAGGAGAGATCAGAATTAGCTGTCATTACTGCTAAGAACATTTCCTGCATACCTGCTTTAAATTAGCCAGGAAATTAGTCATTGTTCATAATGGCTGTTTTTTTTTCTGTATTAATTTTTATGCAGTATGCTGATTAATGAAAAGCATGCAAGACAGACCAAATGTTGCATATTTTAAATTAGCATTTGCATTTGAAACATTGTTTGCATGTTTCCTAGACTTGAAATGAACATTAGTCAGTTGCTTGTGTTTCTGGATATTACATTAAAGTACATTAGCATATTTAATTGAAGGCCTGTGGCTATGAATTCTCTTGATGGTTTCATTTTAGTGTAGTTGGTGTCACAAAGTATGTGTCAAATCCAACATCTGCCTGTGCCTGTCACATCTGAAAGCGCATGGCGAAAAAGCGACTGCATTTTTCTGGGTTGGGGGTAAAGCGTGGGTCCACTGTGGGAGCTGGGGGTTCAAAGTGTGGCATTCAAATGTTATCAAGTGAACCATAGGTCACTCTAATGCGTGACCTTAACCCAGCGTCCCCGTAAATCACTAAAGTTACTCAGAGGGTCCCAGGGCTCCGGCTTTATTTATAGCCCTGTAACCTCAGCCAGACTGTCGGGTCTGAGGTCCAGGAAATTGAATAGTAAATTCATGCTGCCTTTATCAAGTAGGTTCTGTATAATTGACATTTGTTGTAAATGTAGAGACTTACTGTGTTCCCTATGTTTCCTTTTTGCTTTGTGCTATGAAATACTTACAGATATACTGATAAATTCGAATGGTTTTAACTGTTACTACAAGAGACTCATGAAAGTCAGGCCAGCACTAAGCATTTACAATTTATGAGTATTTACTTTTATTTGTCTATTAAGAAAACTACTTGTTTGTGGTAATCATTGCTTCACCAAGCACTGCGGTCTTGTTTTGGTAATTGAACTTTTACAGAGAAAGTAACAGTAAAATGAATATTGGTATTTCTTTTTTTACTTGTGCTGTGAAAATACATATATCATGATTTTTGTATCCCTAGTGATTAGTATAAATACTGTATGATGCCTTGATGCATTAAATGTGGAAAAGATATGTGAGCTGATGCCGAAATATCCAATATTTTTTATGTACATATCTGCCCATGCCAGTAAACATTTGTAAAATATAGTAATTAGCATTACAGTTGAAGAAAACATTTACTTGTGGAGAGTTACAAATGTAGTAAAAACAAAACAGTAGCCCAGCAACGCCTAAACATTCTGACACATCATCAAATAGTGGCTGGAAATGTTGGTCAGATGTAAACATCTATCAGATACCAGTGTTATTTGTTAAGTAAATATCTGCTGATACCGATATGATTCCAGTGTCATCATGCATCCCAAAAAGTAATATGGAAACGGGACAAAATATTAGACATGAAGAGCAAGGCATCAGTAATTCTTTTCAGAGGTATTTAAAGAGGCCATGTAGAGGCAGTGTGATTTTACAAATGCCACTGACAGTTGTAAATAAAGATGGGTGGCCAGTCTGCTGCCCTGGCTCTTATAATGCATACAGCTTGAATGTCATAAATCACTTTTTGATTTATCTAATCAACCAAGGTCCTGCTCCTGAAAGGCATTTGTCATTGGGGGATGGGAACAGTGTCACAATTATTGTATCTATTGCTTCATTGCTTTGTCTGAAAGACAAAGAAGAAAAAGGCAATTTCATTTAATGGACAATGTAGATACTAAACCAGAAGATAGCTTGAACTGCGTTAGCAGCCCATAGCATACAAAGCACCAAGAAAAAAGGATAAAATGAATGCCATAATTGCCCAACTGAAATAATGCGTGTGATTTATAATGAATCTCATTTTATCTCGCTTTAGGTGTAGCATTGGCTGTGTAGATCAGTGTGATACACATTTAAAACTGTGCCAGTCCAGAGATACTAGTCTATTGAAAGCTTTCTCTCTCTTCTTTTTCATCCTTGCACAAGTATGTCCATCTGCAGTTCTTTTTAAAGTGCTTATTAAAGCTACATGTTGATTAAGAAAATAAATCATAAAGACAGATCCTCATGTAACGCACAGTCAGATTAGCCACTAGACTATACATTTACATTCACTATGATGGCAATCAATGGAAAGGACTCATCGCATTGTGAAATGTATTTGCACCCGGGTGTCCGGCAATCGGCTCCTCACCCTGGAAATAATTTAGTTGCAAATTGACTGGAAGATGGTGAAAATTGAAAGTTAAAATTAGAAATACTCATAATAAACAGCGAGAGGAGAAAAAAGGTCAGAAGATGCGGTGCGGCAATGAGATTGGGCCGCCTGGCAAATGAGGTTTTCTGTTTGTCATGAAATGTATGTGACATGCCTCCCCAACGCTGCAGGGATATCAAAGCCGGGAGAAAAAAAGATTACCTAGCAATTTGAGACTGCAGAAAATACTCTGATGCTCTTGGAAATTCGTATTGTGCCCTTGTGGGGTTTTTTCCCTCTTGTGTCACTTTCCTTGACAGGCTAATATGTCAGGCTCCTGATATGTAGGATTACAATAAAATAAGTAGAATACCTCATGATGCAAAGAATTAAATTGCATGAACATGCAACCGAAATTTATATGTGCTCAAAACAAATACAATGCAGGCTAGTATAAAATACATTCTGTTTTTTTTTCTTCAAATCAATGCAGCTGCTTTATTTACATCATTTTTGGTGCAGCCTTTACTAAGCTTTGATTCACAAGAGTAAGATACACATTTAGCCTAGAGTGACCAGATTAGAGAGCAGCAAGCGGCTGGGCTTTCTTTGTGTTCTGCATACTCGGGCAGGGGATAAATTGCATAGACTGAGCAGGCTGGGACAGTGTCTGTATCTGGGGATGAGGGTAATGAAAGATTTATCACCCTGTGCAGCATTTTCTAAATACATCTGGAGGCTGATTTCCAGAATAGAGCTGAAATGGTAATAACATTTTTGCCCTCTCCAGTGCACTTTGTTGGGCATGGATATTTAGGGTAAATGCTAGGGAAGGTGATTTGGCAATCTGTACATACAATCTGCATAATGGTTCCATGACAGTTAGTCCAGTGATAATGTATTCAAGGTTCTCTGTTTCTTTTGAATATCCTAATAAAAAGAGTTGCTTTGTGCCATTTTTATGGTGCTTTTAATGTATTGGAATGTTTTAGTGTTAATTCTGTTCAGATGCATGCTTTTATGTTTATAGCATATTCTGGGAAGATGTTAACTCAGTCTTTTGAAAGAATTTGAGTAGTATTGGGTGATATGGCAAGAATATAACATCAAGATACTTAAACACATTTTCTCTGTACATGATATGCATCGCAATATTTCTTTTTTCTGAGGTTTGCTAAGTAGGAAGAGACATAAAAGCCCCAGTAAAGCCACATGAAAAAAATAATACATACAAACCAACCCTTTGAATGTAATGATTTTTGTTCAGTATTTCACATACGTTGCTGCACTAAATCCAGTTAACTAGGACTAATTATGCTCTTTTTATAATGAAACATGCATTTGTTGCTCTTTAAGCATGGCGATAATGGTGATAGGACTGTGACTAAAGACATTCTGTGTGTTTACTCTTAGGAGTTAATACACTGGCTAAAGAAACCCTGGGGAATGCTGCAGCGGGGAAGCGTTCACTTCTACAGGAGAAAGAAAATGACACTCCGCCCAAGAGGCCCAAATCGGCTGAGGAGAAGACACTTAGCAATGAGCAAGTGAGTTACAATGCCCCATGGCTGAAAAAAAGGTCCAATGCAGCCATCTTTGTGCTCAAGTGAAGTATGGGGATAAGCCTCTACCCTTTGCATCCCTTTAAATTATATGTGTTTTTAAATTAAATTACGAAGTATTAGCATGCCTTGCAGGACCCTGAGTAGTGCACGACTTGAGTCATTTCTGAAATGGATTACATTAAGACAGGTGGTGGGAAGCAGCGATTTGAAAGTACTCCATGTAATGAGAGCCAGGCATAAAAGGATACACATCTTTGTCATTTGTAATCTTCTGATTAGAAATTCCAGCCAATCGTGTTTTGTTAATAAAATTGCTCAAAGTCGAAGACGTAAGTGAATTACATGAAAAGTAGTCATATTACATTTTGTGAGATCTCTTTTGTTTATCCACTTGGTTTCCTAAAGGCACTAATCTTTAGCTTTACAGTGCCAGTGAGCCATGTGCAAGTAGGTTTTAGTACAGTGAATTATGACCATGCAATGATAAACACTGTCGTTTCAGGTGCAGCAGTGCCCATACTGTAATTACAGTAGCAAGGACGCAAACCGTCTGCAGCTGCACATCATGTCCCAGCATTCCATGCAGCCGGTCATCTCCTGCCCCCTGTGTCAGGATGTCCTCAGTAATAAGATTCACCTGCAGTTGCATCTCACCCACCTCCACAGTGTGGCTCCAGACTGTGTGGAGAAGCTGCTTATGACAGTACGTACATCACATTTTTTCTCCCCATTCTGACCCTTAAAATCTCTACCAGTAAGTTGCACAGGGCTGTCAAGCATGCTGTGAAGTCCAGACATGCTCTGATGATTGACAGGGAGTGGCTTGTGCAGAGCTTGTCCCATGCACTTACTCCATTCTCCAGAGAATTACATGTAAACCTGGATGCTGTTCTCTAACAAAAAGAACTGTTTTTTATAGATGTGCATACTCACACCTTGAAATAGTCAAAAATAGATTTACTACTGTCTAGCGGTTTGGTAACGCAGCATTTATACCACGTCTCTTCCAGGTTGCAGGACCAGATGTTACAGTGCCCAGTAATTCATTGATACCTGCACAAGTACAAGACAAAGCGCCATCTTTGTTGGATCCTTCAGCTGTTGTCCCTGAGGGATCTGGGAAACCCATGGGTAAGCACATTATAGAATATTTAACAGTCTTTAAGAATTGAATAAAGGCCATTACAAAAAAAAATGAAAAGTCTTAAGAAATCTTCTAAAACAGTATGTATTCTCTCTTTCTATGTTGCAACAGGAAACGGCTCTAAGGATTTGAAAAATAGCACAGGCCCAGAAAAAAGTGAGCTTGAGCTTGCCAAGGAGGAACTCAAGCCACCAAAAGAGGCTTCTGAGGCTCCTGACTGGAAAAAAGCCAGTGGGCATGACAGGAAAAGCCCAGACTCACTGCAGGAACACCTGAGTGACATGCAGAAGCGCCAGCAGCTCTCAGTCTCAGATCGCCACGTCTATAAATATCGCTGTAACCACTGCAGTTTGGCGTTTAAGACGTTGCAGAAGCTTCAGATACATTCCCAGTACCACGCCATTCGGGCAGCCACCATGTGTAGCTTGTGCCAGCGTAGCTTCAGGACATTCCTTGCCCTCAGAAAGCACCTGGAGACTGGCCACCCGGAGCTTAGTGAAGCTGAAGTACAGCAGCTATGTGGAAGTCTGCCCATTAACGGTGATATCACAGAAAGTGAGGCCAGAGCCCTGGAAGAGGCACAGGTCTTTGAACAGGAGATGGATAAAGATGAGGAGCTGGACCAAGAAGGGAAGGCCAGTCCCACTGGAAGTGACAGCAGCTCCCTTCTTGATGACATGGGATCTGAACCGAAGAGGACACTGCCTTTTAGAAAAGGTCCGAATTTCACCATGGAGAAGTTTTTAGACCCCTCCCGTCCATACAAATGCACAGTGTGTAAGGAGTCGTTCACTCAAAAGAACATTCTTCTAGTTCATTACAACTCTGTCTCGCACTTGCATAAGCTAAAGAAAGTTCTCCAAGAAGCCTCAAGCCCAGTTCCCCAGGAGACCAGCAACAATGTTGACAACAAACCATACAAATGCAATATATGTAATGTTGCTTATAGCCAAAGTTCTACCCTGGAGATTCACATGAGGTCTGTCCTTCATCAGACTAAAGCCAGAACTGCCAAGCTGGAGACTAGCAGCAGTGCTGCAAGTGGAGGAAGCGGAGCTGCACCAGCTAACAGCCCTGTACCAGTCAGTCAGGGAAACACGGAATCTGTGAGCTTACCAGTATCGTCTAACAAAGAAAACACTGTAGATACCAAAGAAGTCAACATTAAGCAAACTACTGATCATATTGCTGTTCAGCCAACTCATCAGTCGACCCCATCACCAGCACAGCTCCAGATGCAACTGCAACATGAGCTCCAACAGCAGGCTGCCTTCTTTCAGCCACAATTCCTGAATCCAGCATTTTTCCCCCACTTCCCAATGACACCAGAGGCTTTATTGCAGTTCCAGCAGCCACAGTTCCTCTTCCCATTCTATATTCCTGGAACTGAGTTTAATATCAGCCCTGAGCTGGCACTGCATTCGGCTGCCTTTGGGATGCCTGGCATGACAGGGTCATTCCTTGAGGATCTAAAGCAGCAGATGCAGCAGCAGCACCAACTCGGCCAGCAGCAGCTTCAGCTTTCTCAGCAGCAAGCTCAACAGCAGGCCTCGCAGTCCCAGATACAGCAGAAAGCACAGCAGAGCCACAAGCCCAAGTCAGAGCCCAACCACATCGCTGTCTCTGAGATTCAAATGTCTAGGGAGGCTGAAGAGCACCTAGACAAGCAAGAGAGCAAAGCAAAGCAGGAGACTGTCAATGATACTGACAACATGAAAGACAACAAAGATTCCAAAAAGCCTAAATTCTCAGAACCTTTAATTCCTCCCCCACGCATCATCTCTGGAGCCAGAGGTAATGCTGCCAAAGCCCTTCTAGAAAACTTTGGCTTTGAATTGGTCATTCAGTACAATGAAAACAGACAAAAAAGCCAGAAAAAGAACCGAGAAGAAGAAATAAATGACAAATTGGAGTGCAGTATGTGTGGAAAGTTCTTCTCCAATATGTTAATCCTCAAGAGCCACCAGGAGCATGTCCACGGGCAGTTCTTTCCATATGTGGAGTTAGAGAAGTTTGCCCAGCAATACAGGGAGGCATATGACAAGCTCTATCCCATAAACCCACCCTCTCCAGAGACCCCTCCTCCACCACCGCCTCCACCTCCTCCACCCCCAGCTCCAGTGACCACTGTTCCTGCCACCACGACTGTAGGAAAGACACAGACACCGGCTCCAGCACCCCTGCAGGCTCCACCGCCGCCGCCACCGCCACCTCCTCCACCACCTCCACCACCAAGTGCACCTCCACAAGTGCAGCTTCCTGTCTCTCTGGACTTGCCAATTTTTCCACCATTGATGATGCAGTCCGTGCAGCACCCTGGGCTACCCCCACAGCTCGCTCTGCAGCTTCCCACAATGGACTCTTTATCTTCTGACCTCACACAGTTATGTCAACAGCAGCTGGGACTGGATCCAAACTTCTTGCGGCAATCCCAGTTCAAGCGTCCTCGCACTAGAATCACAGATGATCAGCTGAAAGTCCTCCGCGCTCATTTTGATATTAACAATTCTCCTAACGAGGAGCAGATCCAAGAAATGGCAGAGAAGTCTGGACTTCCACAAAAGGTCATCAAGCACTGGTTCCGCAACACGCTGTTCAAAGAGAGGCAAAGAAGCAAAGACTCCCCTTACAACTTTAGCATTCCGCCCATGACCACGTTGGAAGACGTTAGACTTGAATCCCAGATAAATGCACATGAATACTATAGGGTTGATTCTGCCTTGAACAAGAGGTCATCACGGACTCGCTTCACAGACTACCAACTAAGAGTTCTCCAAGACTTCTTTGATACCAATGCTTACCCCAAGGATGATGAGATTGAGCAGCTCTCCACTGTTCTGAGTCTGCCCACACGTGTGATTGTGGTGTGGTTCCAAAATGCTCGCCAGAAGGCACGAAAGAGTTACGAAAACCAAGCAGATGCCAAGGACAATGAAAAGAAAGAGCTAACAAATGAGCGTTACATCAGGACCAGCAACATGCAGTACCAGTGTAAGAAATGCAGTGTCATTTTCCCTCGAATTTTTGACCTCATCACCCACCAGAAGAAACAGTGCTACAAAGATGAGGATGATGATGGTGCAGATGAAAACCACTCTGAGGAAATTGCAGAAAACTATGAGCCAAATTCCACAAGGCTGTCAGAGTCCACCAGACAACCCTTTGCAACCAGCTCTGGCTCCAGCTCCCCGCTAATGCCATCCCCTCGACCTGATGTGGGAAAAACCTCACCCAAACCTGAGCTCTCCACTGAGAAACCGAAGCCGACTGAGGCTGTCCCTACACAAGCAGCAAAACCCATGGCTGATCCAAGACCCTCTAAAGCTTCCACCCCTCAGCCTCCTCCACAGAAGATCCCTCAGCCGCAAATAACAAGACCCCACTCCCAACCTCAGTCTGCAGCTGTCCCATCCAGCCCTCTCTCCATTGCGCTGTCCTCGCTTACCAACAGCCTCCCTCCTCAGATGTTACAGTACCAGTGTGACCAATGCAAGATTGCTTTCCCAACTGTAGAACTGTGGCAGGAACACCAGCATATGCATTTCCTTGCAGCTCAAAATCAGTTCCTGCATTCACAGTTTTTAGAAAGGCCGCTGGATATGCCCTACATGATCTTTGACCCCAATAACCCTTTAATGACAGGCCAGTTGCTCTCTGGAGCACTTTCCCAGTTGCCCACACAAAGCAGCTCTGGCCTCGCTACTGCTACTGGCTCTAGTTCCATGAAGCGTAAATTAGACGACAAAGAGGATGGTCACCATGAAAAAGATGGTGTCAACAGCGGAGAAGACCAACATAGAGACAAACGCCTGAGAACCACTATTACACCAGAGCAGCTGGAGATCCTCTATGACAAGTACTTGCTTGATTCTAACCCGACACGAAAGATGTTGGAGCATATTGCTCATGAAGTGGGACTGAAGAAAAGAGTAGTTCAAGTCTGGTTTCAAAACACCCGTGCCAGAGAGAGAAAAGGTCAATTTAGAACTGTTGGTCCCTCCCAGACTCATAAGAAGTGCCCTTTCTGCAGGGCCCTCTTCAAGGCTAAATCAGCCCTCGATAGCCACATACGCTCACGGCATTGGCATGAGGCTAAACAGGCAGGTTTTAGTTTGCCTCCAAGCCCAATGATGCTTCAGGACGAGGGAGGCGAAAGCCCTCTTAAGTACAGTTTTGAATATCTGTCGTTGCCACCAAAGTCTGAGACAAATGAGTATGAGTTTCCAGCTGCATCCTCCACCCCAGTCAAATCATCTGAGGCACAGATAAAAAACTTCTTGAGCCCTTCATCCTTAAAAGCAGAAAACAGTGATGAGATTGAAGGGCTTACTATGAATTCTGCAGAGGTCTCTTGTGACGCCAACAAAATTGATTTTGATGAGACCTCATCAATTAACACGGCTATAAGCGATGCAACAACTGGAGATGAGACTAATAATGAGGTGGAGAATCTCACAGCCAATGGTGGAGAGAAAATGGGTGAGAGCAAAACGAACCCAGCACAAATCTGTGAGGCAATTGAAGACAGATTCCCTTTCAATATGGTGAGCCCTGCTCTCAGTTTCTCTGGCAGAGATAGTGAGCATTATTTCAGTTCCAGAGATGATGACCTAGATGACAATGCTGATAAAAGTGAGACTTCAAGCTTAGCTGACCCAAGCTCACCTAGTCCATTTGGAGGCGCAAATTCCTTCAAGTCTACGAAAAGTGGTGGAGAACGACCAGGACACAAGCGTTTTAGGACCCAGATGAGCAATCTGCAACTTAAAGTCCTCAAGGCTTGCTTCAGTGACTACCGCACTCCCACAATGCAGGAGTGCGAAATGCTGGGCAACGAAATAGGACTCCCAAAACGCGTTGTGCAGGTCTGGTTCCAGAATGCCCGTGCGAAAGAAAAGAAGTTCAAAATAAACATTGGAAAGCCATTCATGATAAGCCAAGGTTCTCCTGATGGACCGAGGCCTGAGTGTACTTTATGTGGTGTGAAGTATACAGCTAGACTTTCTATTCGCGATCACATCTTTTCTAAGCAGCACATCGCAAAGGTGCAAGAAACCTTAGGCAACCAGGTAGACAGAGAAAAGGACTATCTTCCACCTACCACTGTCCGCCAGCTTATGGCTCAACAAGAGCTTGACCGTCTGAAGAAGGCAACCGATGTCCTCAGCTTGCCAGCCCAGCAGCAACCTACAGTGGACACTAATGCACTTCATGGCCTTAGCCTGCCAACTGGCTACCCAGGAATATCTGGCCTCCCACCAGTCCTTCTTCCTGGTGTCAATGGGCCATCATCCCTTC